>NC_053026.1:311155345-311294573 GCF_003073215.2 Triticum urartu | reverse complement strand
AAGTCACCACACACATCCTAAAAATGCATGGGTTGCACCTCTGGAAATAAGACAAAATCCTTAACAAAACATATGAAGGACTCACAGGCATAGAATGCACACAACAATCATGGCAAAAATGACAAAAGTCTAAGATGAACTAGCAGATCTGACAATTAACTCACGAAGCCTCCTTCTAACAGCTTTTCGGGCATCAAGATGAACTCAACTGAAAATGATGCAATGGAATGAAATGATGTACTCATCGAGGCGAACATTTTGATATACTATATGTCCAAAACGGAGCTACGGATGCGAAGTTACGGCAGGTCAAAGATTGCATAAAAATTAGGGTTCGGAGGAGAAAGTCAACCCTCAAAATTCCAGATCTCAGATCTGAAATTACTGTTCACTGAGCGCGCCGTTCGAGGTTCGTCGGCTGGCGATGGCGGTGGTGGCCGGAGAAGGAGGGAGCAAGCCGGGGGGAGGAGAGGCCGGGGTGGCCGGGGACTTGGCCGGCGTGGAGGAGGCGGCGGCGGCCGGCGGGACCTCGGGCGGCGCGGGCGTGCGGGCGCCGGCGAGGTGCGCGGCCCGAGGCGACGAGGTCGTCCTCGGGCGCGGGCGGCGCGGGAGGAAGGAGGCGGCGGCCCGGGCGTGGGAGGAGTGGGCCGGCCTTGGGCCCTCGCGGGCCGGCGGCGGTGGGAGGTGGCGCTGCCATGTGGCGGGCGGTGGTAGGCTGAGGCGAGCGGCGGACGTGTCCGGCGCCGTCCGGACGTGTCCGGCGGCGTCGGATCTGAGATTTTAGGGTTAGGGGGAGAATGAACCGCGAATTTCGGAGGGGGGTGTATATATAGGCATAGGGGGAGCTAGGAGAGTCCAAATGAGGTGCGGTTTTCGTCCACGCGATCGTGATCGAACGCTCTAGGACATGGAGCAGAGTTTGGTGGGTTTTGGGCCAAATTGGAGGGGTGTTGGGCTGCAACACACACGAGGCCTTTTCGGTCCCTCGGTTAACCGTTGGAGTATCAAACGAAGTCCAAATGGCACGGAACTTGATAGGCGGTCTACCGGTAGTAAACCAAGGCCGCTTGGCAAGTCTCGGTCCAATCCGGAAGTGTTTAATCACCACACACGAAAGAAAGCTAGAAATGGCCACTGAAGGAGAATGAAGCGCCGGAATGCAAAATGGTCAACGGGGAAAATGCTCGAATGCATGAGATGAACACGTATGCAAATGCAATGCACATGATGACATGATATGAGATGCATGACAAAGAAAACAACACACGAAGACAAAGACCCGAACCCGAGAAAATAAATATAACTTAACGCCGGAAACGGCAAGAGTTGGAGTACAAATTGGAAAAGTTACATCCGGGGTGTTACAACACTCCACCACTATGAAAGGATCTCGTCCCGAGATTTAGGACTGAACGAACGCCGGGTACTCAGAACGGAGGTGATCCTCGCGTTCCCAGGTAGCTTCACGGTCGGAATGGTGCGACCACTTGACTTTGAGGAATTTGATTGACTTGTTGCGAGTCTTGCGTTCAGTCTCTTCAAGAATAGCAACTGGGTGCTCACGATATGAGAGATCTTCTTGGAGCTCAATATCCTCGAAGTTGACGGTGCGGTCAGGAGTCTTGAAGCACTTTCGAAGCTGAGAGACATGGAACACATCATGAACATTTGCAAAGTTTGAAGGAATCTCGAGTTGATAGGCGAGGTCGCCTCTCTTGCTGACAATCTTGAAAGGTCCCACGTATCTGGGGGCAAGCTTCCCTTTGATACCGAAGCGACGAGTACTTTTCATAGGAGAGACACGGAGGTAAACATGATCTCCGATCTCGAAAGCCAAATTACGGTGCTTACTATCATAGTATCTCTTCTGGCGGGATTGGGCTGCTTTGAGGTTATCACGAATGACTTTGCACATTTCTTCTGCTTCTGTGATTAAGTCATTACCCAAAAGCTGACGTTCACCGGTTTCAGACCAGTTGAGAGGGGTACGGCACTTCCTGCCATACAGAATTTCAAATGGGGACTTGCCCGAACTTGCTTGAAAACTATTGTTGTAGGAGAATTCAGCATAAGGAAGACAATCCTCCCACTTCATGCCGAATGAGATCACACAAGCCCTGAGCATATCTTCAAGAATCTGGTTGACACGCTCGACTTGACCGCTTGTTTGAGGATGGAAAGCAGTGCTGAAGCGGATGTTAGTGCCCATGGCCTTTTGAAAAGAATCCCAAAACTTGGAGGTAAAGATGCTGCCACGGTCTGAAGGTATCACTTGAGGAATACCGTGCAGAGAGACAATGCGAGAGGTATAGAGTTCCGCTTGTTGAGCTGCAGTGATCGACTCTTTGATAGGCAGAAAATGAGCCACTTTGGTGAGTTTGTCGATGACAACGAATATAGCATCATTGCCACGCTTGGACTTTGGAAACCCAGTTACGAAGTCCATTTCAATGTGTTTAAACTTCCATTCTGGAATGGCAAGAGGTTGGAGGAGACCTGCTGGCCTTTGATGTTCTGCCTTCACTCTTCTGCAGACATCACATTCATTCACGAATTGAGCGATCTCGCGCTTCATTCGAGTCCACCAATAAGCTTGCTTAAGGTCCTGATACATCTTCATACTCCCAGGGTGGATTGAGAGGAGAGAATTGTGAGCCTCGTTCATGATCACTTTACGGAGGTCACCTTTGGGCACAACAATACGATCCTCGAAGAAGAGAGTGTCCTTGTCATCAAGGCGGTAGCACTTGTACTTGGACTGACTCTTGGCAATCCCAATCTTCACCTTTTTCCCAGTCACGACGTTGTAAAACGACGGCCAGTGAATTGTAATACGACTCACTATAGGGCGAATTCGAGCTCGGTACCCGGGGATCCTCTAGAGTCGACCTGCAGGCATGCAAGCTTCACAAAGCTCGGGTTGATAAGGCTTAAGAATCAGACTGTTGCAGTAAGCCTTCCTGCTCAAAGCGTCAGCAATCACATTGGCCTTGCCTGGAGTGTACTCGATACTCGGATTATACTCTTGAATCATTTCGACCCAACGAGTTTGTCTGAGGTTGAGATTAGGATGAGTGAAGATGTACTTGAGACTCTTGTGATCAGTGAAAATATCCACTTTTCTTCCCAAAAGAAGATGTCTCCAAGTCAACGGAGCATGCACAACTGCCGCCAACTCGAGATCATGAGTGAGGTAGTTCTTCTCATTAGGCTTCAACTGGCGAGAGGCATAAGCAACAACTTTCTTCTCTTGCATTAAAACTACACCGAGACCTTGGAGAGAGGCATCACAAAAGACCTCGTACGGCTTGGATTCATCAGGCGGAGTCAAATCTAGAGCAGCGATCAACTTCTCTTTCAAAGTGTTGAAAGCAATATCACACTCCGGAGACCAAACGTACTTGACGTGCTTCTGAAGAAGATTTGAGAGAGGCTTCGCGATCTTGGAAAAGTTTTCAATGAATCTTCGGCAATAGCTTGCGAGACCGAGAAAACTGCAGAGTTGCTTCACGTTCTGAGGAGGTTCCCAATTCACAATTGCAGACACCTTCTCAGGATTCACGGTAATGCCCTTGGCAGAGATGATATGACCAAGATAAAGAACCTCATCGAGCCAAAATTCACACTTGGAGAACTTGGCGTAGAACTGATGTTCTCTGAGCTTATCAAGAACCAAACGCAAATGCTTGGCATGATCTTCCTTGTTCTTGGAGAAAACCAGAATGTCGTCGAGATAGACCAAAACGAAGTCATTGGTGTAGGCATTGAAGATGAAATTCATCATGCGAGAGAACGTCGGAGGAGCGTTGGCGAGGCCAAAAGACATGATAGTGTATTCATATGAACCAAAGCTTGTTCTGAATGCTGTCTTGGGAATATCTTCTTCACGAATGCGAATCTGGTGATAACCCATACGGAGATAAAGCTTGGAGAATACTTGGGCACCTTTGAGTTGTTCGAACAGCTCATTGATGTTGGGAAGTGGGTATTTGTTCTTGATGGTCTTCTTGTTCACTGGCCGGTAATCAACACAAAGTCGGTCCGTTCGATCCTTCTTCTTCACAAAAAGAACACCACAACCCCACGGAGAAGAACTAGGCCGGATGAGACCCATTCTTTCTTGCTCATCGAGTTTCTTCTTCAGCTCCTTCAACTCTTCAGGTCCGAGCTTGTAAGGACGTTTGCATAAAGGTTCCGTGCCAGGCTCAAGTTCAATAACGAATTCAACTGGCCGGTGCGGAGGCATTCCTGGGAGCTCTTCTGGAAAGACGTCTTGATATTCGCAAACGACTAGAATTTGAGAGATGGCATCCAATTCACCCTTCTCGTTGAGAGAAAACAGGCGGATGGTATTATCCCGAGCGGCAAAGACAATTACATCCTTAGACGAATGAGTCAATTGAATCTGCCTGGCTGCACAATTAAGCTGAGCCTTGTGCTTAGAAAGCCAATCCATCCTGAGAATAAGATCAATATCCAAGTTACCAAGAACCATTGGGGAAGAAAGGAACTTGTAGTCGCCCAACGTGATAGTAACATCTGGCACCTCCAGACTAGCACTCAAACGTTTGCCAGGAGAAATGATATCCATTTGTTTACCCAAATGAGAAGAAATGAACTTATGCTCAGTAAAAAAAGGCTTTGACATGAAACAATGTGATGCACCCGTGTCAAAAAGAACTCTTGCAGGAATATCATTAATAGGAAGGTTACCCATGATCACATCTGACGAGTCCTCTGCTTGAGCTGCATTCATCAAATTGACCTTGGCATGCTTGGGGTTATGCTTGACCACAGCTATACTTGCCGATCTGACAGGAGGAGGAGGAAAACGCCTCTGGTTGAAACACTTGTTCGCATAGTGACCCTTCTGTTGGCACTTGTTGCACGTGACCTCTGAAAGCGGGCGGTGGTATGGAGCACTCGATCTTGGAGGTTGAGACGAAGTCTTGTTCTGAAAGCCAGGGTTGGGTGGGTGGGAAGAACCACTGCCACCTTTGCTCTTCTGCTGATACGGCTGACGGAACGGAGGAGGAGGAAGCCAAAACCTCTGCTGCTTGGCCACTTGAGTAGAGGAAGAAGGAGTAACATCTCTGACTCGCTTCCTGGAAGCATCACACCTCAACTGAGCAGCCTCTTGCTTCAGTGCCATGTTGTAGAACTCATCGTATCTCAAGGGCTCGAAGAGAACAAGAGCGAGCCGAATATCTTCTCTGAGACCACCCTTGAACTGGTATATCATGCTCTTCTCATCAGGCACGTCCTGCTTGGCAAAGCAGGCGAGCTTCTGGAACAACTTGTTGTAGTCATAGACAGACAAAGAGCCTTGCTTCAGATTGCAGAATTCCTCACGCTTGCTTTCAACCACGCTCTGCGGAATATGATGAGCTCGGAAATCTCGACGGAAATCATCCCAAGTGATAACACGTCCACCTCTGGAGTCCCTGTACTGCTAGAACCATTCTGCAGCTTGATCTTTGAGTTGGAAGGAAGCGAACTTAACAAAGTCCTCAGGCCTGACGTTACTGCACTCGAAATGCTTACACAGATCCACAAGCCAATCGTCAGCATCGGTTGCCTCAACACAATTGCTGAAAGTCTTTGGCCCGTTAGCAAGGAACTGGTTGAGTGTAGCAAAGTGACTCTGATTGCTGCCTTGATTCCCTTGACTGCCTTGATTGCGCTCTTGAAGAATTTGCATGATCAGCTATGTGTTTGCATTGGTTGCGGCCATCACAGCTTGCCATGCCTCTGGAGGAGGTGGGGGTGGCGGCGGATCAGGATTCGGAGTCGTGCGCGTTGGAGGAGCCATCCTGAAGAGGGTGACCACCATTAGCACATTGACAGATAATACTGAAGCTGAATCCAACGGAATGAAAATTGCAACATATAGTCTTCACATCCGAACAAAATGAACGAATGCATTCCTCTTGAAATGGTCACATATCCATAAATTGAGAAGCCACATAGAATTAAGGTAGAGAAATAAATCAACAAGGTACGGATCAAGAACGAATAATCGGTAAGAAATCCCAATCTCAAACCAATATCCGTGGAAGAAGAACTAGAGCTACTAGAATTCTCACCTATGAAACTCCCGAACCTTTCCGGTTATGCAATCAGGTGTTGGGGATACAGGGGAAGCATAATATCTCACCCAAACTAGCAAATCGTACATCCAGCTGTATCCATCCTTCAACACATAACCAAGAAACCTTCGGAAACCATCTACCTCAACCTTCGAAAAGCATCCGTTATACAAGTTATGGCGATACTCCCGAACTCCCGCCCCAGTACTGGGTGGCGTCGAGGTTATCTCACCAACGAACTACATAAAAGAGATTTTCGATGTCGGCGAACATATCTCAAGTATTCCAGAATTGCAACGATAAAATTATGATGACAACACCTCAGAGCTCAACTCCCCAGGACACTTCCACTAAACCCCTGACAGGAGGCACCAAGACAGTATTCTCATCATAAGCCATCGGAACGATTCCAAGATACTCGCGTGATCCTAAAATTTTTTTTAGTGAAATTTGAGAACAGAAGAGTCAAAACTCTACGTCAAGATGCCTTACCAGAGCGATGAGGAGACTGGGAAGTAAAAAGAATTCCTAAGCTCTCCGATATATAATTCCTAAGTGACTCAAAACATTTTTCTAGACACAACTCGGCCTCTAAAAAAACGATCAAGCAATGGGGCTCCTAAGGTCGGGGAAGGCTCTGATACCAACTTGTAACACCCTCGATGCGACTATAGCTCCCACGTGTCGAGGCACGACTTAGAGACATAATCGCATTGAAGGCATATGTCGCAAGTTAGGCAATCTTCACAACATCCCATGTAATATGAATAATAAAGGGGAGATAACATAGTTGGCTTACACTCGCCACGTCAATCAAGAACATAAATAACATTACATCATCCAACACACTCATGGCCCGACTACGGTGCCAAAATAAAGAGAACCCAACATGCGACAACGGTCCCAATCACCCCCAACTGGGCACCACTACTGATCATCAGGAAAGGAAACGTAGTATCGTTGAGAGTCTTCGTCGAACTCCCACTTGAGCTCGTACTCGTCACCTGGAGCGGAATCACCTGGACCTGCATCTGGAGTTATAGTATCTGTGAGCCACAGGGACTCAGCAATCTCGCACCCTCGCGATCAAGACTATTTAAGCTTATAGGAAGGGGTAAGGCAAATATATGTGGAGCTGCAGCAAGCGACTAGCATATATGGTGGCTAACTTATACGCAAAAGTGAGCGAGAAGAGGAGGCAAAGCACGAGCGAGAGTCTAAAGGAACAACCTGCGCAAGCATAACTCCAACACCGTGTCCACTTCCTGGACTTCGCCGAGAAGAGGCCATCACGGTAACACACTCAGTTGATTCATTTTAATTAATTAAGGTTCAAGTTGTCTACAACCGGACATTAACAAATTCCCATCTGCCCATAACCGCGGGCATGGCTTTCGAAAGTTCAATCCCTGCAGGGGAGTCCCAACTTAGCCCATGACAAGCTCTCACGGTCAACGAAGGAATAGACCTCCTCCCAAGACGTTCCGATCAGACTCGGTATCTTGGTAACTCAAGACACTTCGACAGGTTAAAACAAGACCAGCAACACCGCCCGAATGTGCCGACAAATCCCGATAGGAGCTGCACATATCTTGTTCTCAGGGCACACTCAGATAGGTCAAGCTACGAGTAAAACCAACCCTCAAGTTTCCCCGAGGTGGCCCCGCAGGCTGCCCGGTTCGGACCAACACTCAGAGGGAGCACTGGCCCCGGGGGGGGGGGTTAAAATAAGATGACCCTTGGGCTCCGGTAACCCAAGGGAAAAAGAGGCTAGGTGGCTAATGGTAAAACCAAGGTTGGGCATTGCTGGAAAAACTTTAAACAAGGCGAACTATCAAGGGGTTCCCATTATAACCCAACCGCGTAAGGAACGCAAAATCCGGGAACATAACACCGATATGATGGAAACTAGGGCGGCAAGAGTGGAACAAAACACTAGGCGAGAGGCCGAGCCTTCCACCCTTCACCAAGTATATAGATGCATTAAGATAACATGGCAATATAATGATATCCCAACAAGTAAATAAAAGATGTTCCAACAAGGAACGACCTCCAATCTTCACCTGCAACTAGCAACGCTATAAGAGGGGCTGAGCAAAGCGGTAACATAGCCAATCAACGGTTTGCTAGGACAATGGTGGGTTAGAGGTTTGACATGGCAATTTGGGAGGCTGACAAGCAAAAGGTAGGCATCGTAGCATTGGCATAGCAAAAGAGCGAGCAAACTAGCATAGCAAAGATAGTAGTGATTTCGAGGGTATGATCATCTTGCCTGCACAGTTGTCAGAGTTGACTGGATCCTCACAAGCAAACTCAACGGGCTCCTCGGTAGCGAACTTGTCTCCCGACTCTACCCAAACAAGACAAACAAGCAACAAGGATACAATCAACCACGTGCAAACTCAATCAACACGATGCAAAGATGATATGCTATGCGGGATGCGATGCGGGATGCAAAATGCAAGATATGACAGGAAATGCATGAACCTGGCCTCAACTTGGAATTCCAAGGGTGCCACTGCAAAGATGGCATGAAATCGCTTGAAAACGATATAAAGAACGCCGGAATTGGAGTTACGGTTAGGAAATGGCAAGCGTTTCAAAAAGGACACCGGTCTGCGATTTTCAGCAAGTAGGCATCTAAATGCGATGAGATGAACATGCTACAGCACCCAAACATGACAAAACAATGCATGGCAGGGATGCACACAAGATGCTTAACAAAAGACTAGCACTGAGCTACGGCCAAATAATCCATTATGAGGTTCAAACAAGCATGTCAAAAACGCAAATGCAAAACAGATTTCAGACTTAGTGAAATTAACACTTGTCTGAAATTTCAGATCATGAAGCCCTCTTCGGAGCATCAAAACAACATGCTATAGGACCTGAACATGACAAGGAAAGACATGGCATGGAGCTACTCAACAAGCTTAACAAAAGTCCCTTCGTGACCTTGAGACAAAATGGATCAAAATATATACTAACAAGCACACGAACATCGCAAAAACAAAATCAGTTTTTAGACTTAGTGAAAAATGAGACATGCTGAAATATAGCTCACGAAGGCATGTAAACGAGCTCGATGCACTCACTACGGTGCAATTCATGGCAAAGAAAGCATATAACCATTAAGAAGGCACAAAAAGCTAGCTAGACATGGCAAGAACAATGGCATAGCATGCACGGATTAACTACAATAGCATCGGCAAAATCGCAAACGAGTTGACGATCTGCCCAGATTCACCACGAAGCAAAAGTAGAGCTCGATTGACTCAAGCTAGGGTGCTCCATAATTGCAAGTAAAGACATGGATGGATAGATCATAACATGATTAACAAAACTCCTTTACTGATCATCCTGAAAAGAGGTACGGATCACTAGGAAACAAGCTGAACATATGGCATCATGAACTAAATAATCCCAGACTTAGTGAAACTACTAAGTCCCTGAAAACAGATTTACCGGGTGCCTCACTTTGCAAGCTTGCACAAGTCACCACACACATCCTAAAAATGCATGGGTTGCACCTCTGGAAATAAGACAAAATCCTTAACAAAACATACGAAGGACTCACAGGCATAGCATGCACACAACAATCATGGCAAAAATGACAAAAGTCTAAGATGAACTAGAAGATCTGACAATTAACTCACGAAGCCTTCTTCTAACAGCATTTCGGGCATCAAGATGAACTCAACTGAAAATGATGCAATGGAATGAAATGATGTACTCATCGAGGCAAACATTTTTATATACTATATGTCCAAAACGGAGCTACGGATGCGAATTTACGGCAGGTCAAAGATTGCGTAAAAATTAGGGTTCAGAGGAGAAAGTCAACCCTCAAAATTCCAGATCTCAGATCTGAAATTACTGTTCACCGAGCGCGCTGTTCGAGGTTCATCGGTCGGCGATGGCGGTGGTGGCCGGAGAAGGAGGGAGCTCGCCGGGGGGAGGAGAGGCCGGGGTGGCCGGGGACTTGGCCGGCGTGGAGGAGGCGGCGGCGGCCGGCGGGACCTCAGGCGGCGCGGGCGTGCGGGCGCCGGGGAGGTGCGCGGCCCGGGGCGACGAGGTCGTCCTCGGGCGCGGGCGGCGCGGGAGGAAGGAGGCGGCGGCCCGGGCATGGGAGGAGAGGGCCGGCCTTGGGCCCTCGCGGGCCGGCGGCGGTGGGAGGTGGCGCTGCCACGTGGCGGGCGGTGGTAGGCTGAGGCGAGCGGCGAACGTGTCCGGCGGCGTCGGATCTGAGATTTTAGGGTTAGGGGGGAGAATGAACCGCGAATTTCGGAGGGGGGTGTATATATAGGCATAGGGGGAGCTAGGAGAGTCCAAATGAGGTGCGGTTTTCAGCCACACAATCGTGATCGAACGCTCTAGGACATGGAGCAGAGTTTGGTGGGTTTTGGGCCAAATTGGAGGGGTGTTGGGCTGCAACACACACGAGGCCTTTTCGGTCCCTCGGTTAACCGTTGGAGTATCAAACGAAGTCCAAATGGCACGAAACTTGACAGGCGGTCTACGGTAGTAAACCAAGGCCGCTTGGCAAGTCTCGGTCCAATCCGGAAGTGTTTAATCACCACACACGAAAGAAAGCTAGAAATGGCCACCGAAGGAGAATGAAGCGCCGGAATGCAAAATGGACAACGGGGAAAATGCTCGAATGCATGAGATGAACACGTATGCAAATGCAATGCACATGATGACATGATATGAGATGCATGACAAAGAAAACAACACAGGAAGACAAAGACCCGAACCCAAGAAAATAAATATAACTTAACGCCGGAAACAGCAAAGAGTTGGAGTACAAATTGGGAAAGTTACATCCGGGGTGTTACAACCCAGTCCTTGCCCAATCACTTTGTTAAGTCTTCAAGGTAGACTTCCAAACCTTCACAGACTTCATTCACTGGCAATCTACAATGGCTCTCGGATGCTCAGAACACGACGCCAAACCGACTGGAGAATTCACAGTCCTCAAGTGTAACAAGTCTTCAGGTCACGCAAACAGAAAGACTTCAGTGATGCCTAACACTCTTTGGCTCTGGGTGTTTTGGGATTTATCCTCGCAAGGATCTCTATCTCTCAAATGCTTCGGAGGTGGGTTGCTCTCAAACAGCAAACGCCGTGCACTAACTCAGAGCAGCCACCAATTTCTGGTGTAGGGGGTGGGCTATTTATAGCCAGGAGGCAACCCGACCTGATTTGTCCGAAATGACCCTGGGTCATCAAGGAACTGACACGTGTCCAATGGTTGGATTTCAAACACACGCGACGGCTTGACTTGGGCTACAAGTAAAGCTGACCCATCCGACTCTGGATAAGATTTGCTCTCATTGTCTTCGCTCAAATACATTGGATTTAGTTGAGCATCACTTCAGTCACTCTGATTTTGTTCACTTGGACCCGACTTAACAGTACGGTGGTTCCTATGACTCAACAAAGAAGAAAAGGAAACTACGAAACAACCGTGTCTTCACACTCCATAGTCTTCATATGAATGTCTGCTCATGTCATAATCTTCATGTGAATGTCTTCATGTACCACCATTGTCTTCAATGTCTTCACACATTTTTAGGGGTCATCTCTGGTAGGTAAACCGAATCAATAAGGGACTACTACATGTGTTATCCTGCAATTCTCACAAACACATTAGTCCCTCAACCAAGTGTGTCGTTAATACTCCAAAACCAACTAGGGGTGGCACTAGATGCACTTACAGTGCATTTCATGGATATTGCTCAGAATCACTCTTTAGAGTGAAAACCCAAGACCTAACTTGTAATTCTGAAAGTGCAACTATCCCTACGTGGTTTTGGTAATTACTAACAACATATAGCTCATTGAACTAATGCTATTTCAAGATGAGCATTTCAGAAAGTTCAATGATTGGCATGGCATGGATTAGGAATGTGAACCCCTCAAAATGCTAAGGACACATATTGGCTCAAGCTCAAGACTCTACATTTTCATTTTAGTGATCCAAGATCACATTGAGTCCATAGGAAAAGCCAATATTATTAAAAGGGGATGAGGTGTTGCTTAATGGCTTGCTTGCTCAAAATGCTTAGTGATATGCTCCAAAAGCCCTCAACCACTTTCTGGTATCCACATATGTCCCAAACCAAAAGTCAAATTCAGCCCTACCGATTTGATCTATCCGGTCCCACCGAGTTCATTTGACATAGCCACTGCCTAAAACCCTAGTCACTTCGGTGTCACCGATAGGGATTTCGGTCTCACCGAGATGGGATTGCAAACTCTCTGTTTCCGTTCGTAACATTTCGGTCCAACCGAGATGAGCGATCGGTCCCACCGAGTTCGCAATGCAAACTCTATGTTTCCTTTCGTAACATTTCGGTCCAACTGAAATGAGCGAATCGGTCCCACCGAGTTTGCCTCACCAACTCTCTGTTTGCCAATTACAGAAATCGGTCCTACCGAGTTTATGTGATCGGTCTCTTCAAGATAACGTTATGCCCTAACCCTAATGAAATCGGTCCTACCGAGTTGACATGTCGGTCCCACCGAAAATCCTAACGTTCACATTTTGAACTAAATCGGTCTGACCGAGTTTCATGATTCAGTCCCACCGAGTTTGGTGATTTGTGTGTAACGGTTAGATTTTGTGTGGAGGCTATATACCCCTCCACCCTTCCTTCATTAGTAAGGAGGGCCATCAGAACGTGCCTACACTTCCAACATACATTTTCTGAGAGAGAACCACCTACTTATGTGTTGAGACCAAGATATTCCATTCCAACCATATGAATCTTGATCTCTAGCCCTCCCCAAGTTGCTTTCCACTCAAATCATCTTTCCACCAAATCCAAATCCTTGAGAGAGAGTTGAGTGTTGGGGAGGCTATCATTTGAAGCACAAGAGCAAGGAGTTCATCATCAACACACCATCTATTACCTTTTGGAGAGTGGTGTCTCCTAGATTGGTTAGGTGTCACTTGGGAGCCTCCGACAAGATTGTGGAGTTGAAGAAAGGAGTTTGTACGGGCAAGAAGATCGCCTACTTCATGAAGATCTACCCTAGTGAGGCCAGTCCTTCGTGGGCGTTGGCCATGGTGGGATAGACAAGGTTGCTTCTTCGTGGACTCTTCGTGGGTGGAGCACTCTGTGGACTCGCGCAACCGTTACCCTTCGTGGGTTGAAGTCCCATCAACGTGGATGTACGATAGCACCACCTATCGGAACCACGCCAAAATATCTTCGTGTCTACATTGTGTTTGCTCCCTCCAAACTCCTCCCTTTACCTTCATATGCAATGTTTTACATTCCGCTGCTATACTCTTAGACTTGCATGTGTAGGTTGATTTCTTGACTTGTTCTAATTTGCTAAAATCTGCCAAAACTTAAAATTGGGAAAATGCTAGATTTTTATTTGGTCAAGTAGTCTAATCACCCCCCTCTAGACATACTTTCGATCCCACAAGCGGTATCAGAGCTTTGGTCTCCATTTGCCTTGATTTCCATAGCTTTTGGTGATCATAGCCTTGGTCTCACAACCTAGGAGAGTATGGCATCTAGCGAGGGAAATTACCACAGTAGAGGTCCTTACTTTGATGGTACTTATTTTGCTAGTTGGAAATATAAGATGAAAATGCATATTCTTGGACATAACCCAACCGTTTAGGCTATTGTGTGTATTGGCTTGGAAGGTGAATTATTTGATGGGAGAGAACCGAACCATGAAGATAGCGCGGAAGAGTTGAAGATGCTGCAGTACAATGCTCAAGCTTGTGATATCCTCTTCAACGGATTGTGCCCCAAAGAATTCAACAAAATCGGTCGTCTTGAGAATGCAAAGGAAATCTGGGATACTTTGATTGATGTGCACAAGGGTACCGACTCCGTCGAGGAATCCAAATTGGATGTGCTTCAAAGTCAACTTGACAAGTTCAAACTGAAGGATGGTGAAGGTGTCACTGGAATGTACTCTAGGCTTGCTCTCATCACAAATGAGATTGACGACTTAGGAAGTGAGGAGATGACCGATAGATTCGTCATCAAGAGGATCCTAAGAGCCTTGGATGGAAAATATGATACCGTATGCACATTGATCCAAATGATGCCCAACTACAAAGATCTCAAGCCAACAAAAGTCATTGGAAGAATTGTTGCTCATGAGATGTCACTCAAGGATAAGGAAGAGCTTCACAACAAGTCAAGTGGTGCTTACAAGGCCTCATGTGATGCTCCTACATCATCAAGTGAGAAACAAACCTTCAATGAGGAATTGAGCCTAATGGTGAAGAACTTCAGCAAGTTCTACAAAAGTAGAAGCAAGGAAAGAAGTTCCAAGTCAAGATCCTACAATGACAAAAGATCTTCGAGTCATGAACGTAATTGCTACAATTGTGGAAGACCCAGACACTACTCCAATGAGTGTATGACTCCCTACAAACGAAGAAAAGATTCACCCAAAAGGAGAAGTAGAAGAGAAGAATCACCACTAAGAGAAAGAAGGAGTAGAGATGATCGTTATGAACGAAGAACGTCTCGGAGAAGGAAGGATTCGGTAAGGAAGGACAAGTCATCAAGGAGCTACACAAAACGAAGACATCAAGCTCATGTTGGTGAATGGTATCCGGCTCTGACTCCGACAATCACTCTGAGAGAAGTTATCACTCCGACTCCGAATATACTCAAGATGAAGGTGTTGCAGATCTAGCACTTGTGTCAACCAACTCATATGACATATTTGACTCACCAAATGAAGGAATTGGAAGATGCTTCATGGCTAAAGGCACAAAGGTATCACACCCCAAGTTTATTGATTTCAACAGTGATGAACATGATATGCTAGGTGATGATGATTTACTTGTTGGCAACTCTAGTGATGAAAACTATGATAAACTTGCTATTAATCATGCTAATCAAGATACAACGAATTATGATGATGAGAAGGAGATTGAGCGTCTAACTAAATAACTAAACACTCTTAAGTTAGCTCATGAAACCACCTTGGAAAATCATCGAGAGCTTTTAAAGACTCATGAGAAGCTACGCTTTGAAAAGCTCAACCTTCAGCAAGAACATGGGTTCTTAAAAGCAATCAATGATGATCTTCGCAAGAAAAGTTCTTCTTACATTGCCAAGCGTTTACTCTTGTCTACTTATATGCCACAAGTAAAATCTAGCAACAAGAATAAGAAAGGTTCTTATTCTAGTAGTAACAATAATCATGATAAATCCAGTATTGTTACTTCTAGTAGTTCTCTTGATTCCACTAACGAGTCTCTTAGACAAGTTACGCTTGAGTAAGAAAATAGCTTATTGAAGGGGATTATAGAGAAAGGTGTTTACAAGAGCCTTGCCGGGAGTAAGAAATTTGAGGAAATTGTACGCAAGCAAGGAAGGCACTGGAAGAATCAAGGTATTAGTTTTGAACGAAAGTTCAATGCCAATGGAGTTGAGTGGGATGAAGATCAATACCCCAAGACGAAGTTTGTTCCTCAACAAGAGAAGTATGATCCTACTTATTTCCAAGAGCTCAAGATGATCTTCCACCACAAGACCATAAGCAAAAGGGCAAGGACAAGCTTCAAGAGGAGATTGATGCATTTGGAGAAGCTCTTAAGGCCTTGGTCAAGTGGGTTGCCAAGACTACATCAAGTTCTACTTCATCGAGTACGACTACAACTCCAAGGATTCCCATCAAGATGATGTGGACCCCAAAGAGGAACTAGAGAGTTCTTGAGGGTGACTCCGCCAACATACTTCACTCATATTATTTTGGTGAGGACAAGTGCAAACAACTTCCACAACTTGCACTAGTTCAAGGAGTCACAAGCCCTCTTGTTGGTAATATAAGGGATAAGGTAACCTAATGCTTTCATGGACATCATCTTGTGTGTGTGTGTGTATATCACTCTATGTCTATGGACATCCTTGTTTGTTCCTTGTGGGACTAACCCGTGTAGGTATTGAAAGTGCAACTCACTCCAATGGATTGCTCCAAATTATCTACATCAACATTGAGCATCCACATCTTCAACATCTACACGAAGTCATTATCGACAAAACCCAAGGTTAGTTCATCCCTCTTAGGGGGGATATCACATCTAGGGGGAGATTTACTCTAATCAATTGAGCTAAAGCAACTATAATGGTGTGAACACAACAATGCCTTATGTAAAAGTGGTAAACCCACTTGTGCTTAAACGATGAGTATGACCTATGATCAAGTGTTCTCATTTGACTCCTAAGTCAATAAACTCATATATAGATGACCTAGTCATCACCAATTGCTTGATATATGATAGAGTGTTTGTGCATGCTTTGTCACATATTTCTTTTGCCATTTTATTGTCTTAGCATGTTCATTGCATATTTTACTCATTCGAGGACATCCATTTGTTGCTTTGTTTGTTTGGATTTTCCCCTTTTGCCAAATGTATTGACAAGAATGCCTAAGAACTTCCTCTAGCTATCTATGATTTTCTTGTCTCAAACTCTATTCATGCTACATCACAAAGTTTGACCAAGTCAGATTCGAACCACTCTGTATGAGGATCACTCGGAGTCCCCGACTCCTCATAGACTTAAACTTCCAAAACCTCTCTGTGCATTTCAGTCTGACCAATCCATTCACTTCGGTCACACCGATTTCACTGAGTTGATCTAGGTTTTCAATCTCGGTGCAACCAATTCAGACTTTTTGGTCATGCCGAGTTGCAGTAACCGCTTGCAATTCTGCATCTCGGTGCCACCGAGTTGTTCCACTCGGTCACACCGACAGGGTCAGGATATATATACCCACTGGTGAGATTTTGGAAATTTCATCAAAACCCTCCATCCCGCGTGTGTCCTGCTCTGCCGTCTCGGGTCTCCGGATCGTCTCCTCGTCGCCGTCAATGGGATTCAACCCCCACCGTTGCTGCCGTAGCGAACTCACGGCCGAACTAGGGTATGAGTTCGATCTTTTGTGCTAAATCCTTACTCCGATTCTTAGCACAATGCAATGCCATGTTCTTTACCACGTACGAAATCAATCTATCCATAGAAAATGTTCCTTAGATTAGGTTTGATTCGAAAATTTAGGGTTAGGTTTTCGCTGAACTCATCTCGGACCGACCGATTTGTAGAAATCGGTCTCACCGATTTGGCTTAGGCCATTGCACTTGCACTTTTCGGTCTGACCAAAAGTTGCAAATCGGTGCGACCGAGTTCAACTCTCTGTGAAACCCTAGCAATCTCGGAGCCACCGAATTGTGACTCGGCTGACCGAGTTCACTAGTTTAGACTCCAAAAGTTGCTTCGGTGTCACCGAGTTTAACGAATCGGTAGCTCTGAAATGCTTTGTGTGGAGAACTAAAACTAAGTTTTTGACTCATCTGTTTTGCAAAAAAGTCTGCACTTTGTGATGCTCATCCACTCTACCTCATCTATATCTATTCACAGGGTCTGTTGTCAGTTTGCTTGCCAGAATGTCTGACCAGAGTGATAGCCAGAACAAATCAGAAGAGCAAGTGCACATGAGTGAGGGCACTAGTCCCTCAAGCAGCTATGATGAGGGCAGCAGGAGCACTCCAAGCAATCTGCCCAAGGCAGCCACCAGATCAAGGAAGAAGAAACCTCAAATTCTAAGGATGAGGACTATGTGGCTGTTGAGGAAGAAGTGAGCTCCAAAAACAAAGTGCTGAAGAAGGAATATGGTACTGCTACTACAACAAAGCCTGGATTGCATAAGAAGGCCCCTGCCAAAAGGGTGCCAACCTTAAAGGCCAGGGACTCAAGTGCTGAAACTTCTAAGCCAACTGAAGAGGCTGCTGGAAAGAGTAAGAAAAGGAAAGAGAGGGTCAAGAAGACCACTGCCAGAGTCATTGGTAGATCCTCTATAATGAGAGATCCAACTGAAGAAGATGAAGAGGAAGAGGATGCTGCACCAGCACCCAAGTCCCAGAAACTTATGGGGGATGCCATTAAGTCAGGGGCTGCCACTTCAAAGCCCAAGACTTCCCCCAAGGCTGCTGATCAAGCTCAAAAGACTTCTAAGCCCAAGAGAAGCACTAGGAACATTCCGGCTAAAGAGAAGAACAAGGTCCTAGTGCGTGAGATGGAAAACGAAGATGCTAAAGCTCAAGTGCTTAGGAAACTTAAGCCAAAGATTCCAGATCACAATGACACCCATCCAGTGGCAGAGGATATGAACATCACGAAGGATGTAGGTCTGAAACTTTGGAGACAGTCTGATCCCTATGCTGTGAGGAGGAGGACTGCAGTAGACTATAGGTTCCACACCAAAGAACAACAAGATTTCCATCAGACTATTTTGCTTGATAAGAAGCCTATAGTTTGTGATATGAAATGGGTTGATTGGGAATTCATTGATGAGAATGAAGACTATTTTCCCGGTTTACATGAGAGCTTCAAATCATGTGGTGTTGACAAGTTTGTGGGTCAAGAGCAGACAAAATGGAATGATGAACTCATCATGCAATTCTACTCCACTGCTCATTTCTATCCAGATGGTAGGATTGTATGGATGTCTGAGGGTACAAGGTACCAGTCAACTATTAATGAGCGGGCCAAGTTGATAAATGCCCCTGAAGAGCATCAAGATGACTTGGATATCTATGCCAAGAAGAAGAAAGACCACAACTGTTTGGCCAACATGTACAAAGAGATCCCAGACAAAGCTTTGGAAACACATAAGCTTGGATCTATACATTACCTGTTGTCTTGTCTAGCTACAATCAACACTATAATGAGGCATACATTATCGCCCAAATCTGAAGATCACAAGATGATCAGAGGCCATTCAATCAACCTGCTACAGATATTTGATGTGCCTCAGAAATTCAAGGTCATGAGTCTGATTGTTGGGACAATCAAGAGGACAATTGCTGATCAAAAGAGGTCTTGTGGGTATGCTCCACACATTCAGGTGCTCATCAACTCCAAGATGGGCACATGCACTTATTTGTTGGACAAGTAGCACTTACCCTTGAGACCGGAATTTGAGGATAACACAGTTGTGATGAATGAGGATGATCCCACATCAGTGCAAGCACAAGAGAAGAGAGCAAAGGCAACGGCTGAGAAGGCTGTAAAAATGCCATGTGTTGAGGAGGCATCACAAGTCTTTATGAAGTCAAAACAAGACCAACTTGCATATCTAACTCAAGCAACTTTAAGGACTGAGAAGGGCTTGGCCACCCTGAAGTAGAATCAGGAGAGGAGAGGATCATAGAGACAAAATTTTATGATCTGGATCTTAAAGTAACTGAGATGCAGTCAGCTGTTGAGCAGCTCCAGGAGGAAGTAGAGGAGAGGAAAGGGCAGGCTACTACAGATGCTTTTCAGAGAGTGCCTAGAGGCCAGAGATCTGCTGCAGTGCCAGTGCCTAACACTAGAGCAACTACTTCAGCACTGCTACCTCTTGAGCACTGCGTTGGTTTTCCCTTGAAGAGGAAAGGGTGATGTAGTAAAGTAGCGTAAGTATTTCCCTCAGTTTTTGAGAACCAAGGTATCAATCCAGTAGGAGACCATACTCAAGTCCCACGCACCTACACAAACAAATAAGAACCTTGCAACCAACACGATAAAGGGGTTGTCAATTCCTTCACGGCCACTTGCAAAAGTGAGATCTGATAGAGATGATAAGATAATATTTTTGGTATTTTTATGATAAAGACTAAAAGTAAAGATTGTAAAATAATCTGTAATTGAAATTACGGTAGATTAATATGATAGAGAATAGACCCGGGGACCCTAGGTTTCACTAGTGGCTTCTCTCAAGATAGCATAAGTATTACGATGGGTGAACAAATTACTGTCGAGCAATTGATAGAATTGAGCATAATTATGAGAATATCTAGGTATGATCATGTATATAGGCATCACGTCTGTGACAAGTAGACCGACTCCTGCCTGCATCTACTACTATTACTCCACACATCGACCGCTATCCAGCATGCATCTAGAGTATTAAGTTCATAAGAATGGAGTAACGCGTTAAGCAAGATGACATGATGTAGAGGGATAAACTCATGCAATATGATATAAACCCCATCTTTTTATCCCTGATGGCAACAATACAACACGTGTCGTTTCCCCTACTGTCACTGGGATCGAGCACCGCAAGATTGAACCCAAATCTAAGCACTTCTCCCATTGCAAGAAAGATCAATCTAGTAGGCCAAACCAAATAGATAATTCGAAGAGACTTGCAAAAATAACCAATCATACATAAAAGAATTCAGAAGAGATTCAAATATTGTTCATAGATAATCTTGATCATAAACCCACAATTCATCGGATCTTGACAAACACACCGCAAAAGAAGATTACATCGAATAGATCTCCAAGAGAATCGAGAACTTTGTATTGATATCCAAAGAGAGAGAAGAAGCCATCTAGCTAATAACTATGGACCCGAAGGTCTGAGGTAAACTACTCACACATCATCGGAGAGGCTATGGTGTTGATGTAGAAGCCCTCCGTGATTGATGCCCCCTCCAACGGAGCGCCGGAAAAGGCCCCAAGATGGGATCTCACGAGTACAGAAGGTTGCGGCGGTGGAAATAGGGTTTTTGGCTCCTCTGATGTTTTCGGGGTACGTAGGTATATATAGGAGGAAGTAGTAGGTCAGTGGAGCTACGAGGGGCCCACGAGGGTGGAGGGCGCGCCCAGGGGGGTAGGCGCGCCCCCTGACTCGTGGCCTCCTTGTTGATTGCTTGACTTCCACTCCAAGTCTTCTGGATCATGTTCGTTCAAAAAATCACGTTTGCGAAGGTTTCATTTCGTTTGGATTCTGTCTGATATTCCTTTCCTTCGAAACACTGAAATAGGCAAAAACAACAATTTGGGCTGGGCCTCCAGTTAATAGGTTAGTCCCAAAAATAATATAAAAGTGTATAATAAAGCCCATTGAATATCCAAAATAGATAATATAATAGCATGGAACAATCAAAAATTATAGATACGTGGGAGATGTATCAAGCATCCCCAAGCTTAATTCCTGCTCGTCCTCAAGTAGGTAAATGATAAAAACAGAATTTTGGATGTGGAATGCTACTTAGCAGAATTTTCAATGTAATTATTTTTATTGTGGCATGAATATTTAGATCCGAGAGATTCAAGATAAAATTTTAATGTTGACATAAAACAATAATAGTTCAAACATGCTAACCAAGCAATTATGTCTTATCAAAATAACATAGCCAAAGAAAGCTCATCCCTACAAAATCATATAGTTAGTCCATGTTTCAATTTTGTCACACAAAACGTTCTCATCATGCATAACCCCGATGACAAGCCGAGCAATTGGTTCATACTTTTTAACGCGCTTCAGCCTTTTCAACCCTTACGCAATACATGAGCGCAAGCCATGGATATAGCACTATGGGTGGAATAAAGTATAATGATGGGGGTTATGTGAGAAGACAAAAGGTAGAAAGTCTGACACTGATGCGGCTAATCAATAGGCTATGGAGATGCCCATCAATTGATGTCAATGAGAGGAGTAGGGATTGCCATGCAACGGATGCACTAGAGCTATAAATATATGAAAGGTCAACAAAAAAAACTAAGCGGGTGTGCATCCAAATTGCTTGCTCACGAAGACCTAGGTCATGTTGAGGAAGCCCATCATTGGAATATACAAGCCAAGTTCTATAATGAAAAATTCCCACTAGTATATGAAAGTGACAACATAGGAGACTCTCTATCATGAAGATCATGGTGCTACTTTGAAGCACAAGTGTGGAAAAGGATAGTAGCATTGTCCCTTCTCTCTTTTTCTCTCATTTTTTTCTTGGGTCTTCTCTTTTTTTTTCTTTGGCCTTTTTTTTGTACGGAATCTCATCCCTACTTTTGGGGGAATCATAGTCTCCATCATCCTTTTCTCACTTGGGACAATGCTCTAATAATGATGATCATCACACTTTTATTACTTACAACTCAATAATTACACCTCAATACTTAGAACAAAATATGACTCTATGTGAATGCCTCTGGCGGTGTTCCGGGATATGCAATGAATCAAGAGTGACATGTATAAAAAATTATGAAAGGTGGCTTTGCCACAAATACGATGTCAACTACATGATCATGCAAAGCAATATGACAATGATGGAGCGTGTCATAAATAAACGGAATGGTGGTAAGTTGCATGCCAATATATCTCATAATGGCTATGGAAATGCCATGATAGGTAGGTATGGTAGCTGTTTTGAGGAAGATATAAGGAGGTTTATGTGTGATAGAGTGTATCATATCACGGGGTTTGGATGCACCGGCGAAGTTTGCACCAACTCTCAAGGCGAGAAAGGGCAATGCATGGTACCGTAGAGGCTAGAAAATTGTGGAAGGTTGAGAGTGCGTATAATCCATGGACTCACACTAGTCATAAAGAACTCATATACTTATTGCAAAAGTTTATTAGCCCTCGAAGCAAAGTACTACTACGCATGCCCCTAGAGGGATAGATTGGTAGGAAAAGACCACCGCTCGTCCCCGACCGCCACTCATAAGGAAAGCAATAAAAGCACACCTTATGCATCAAAAATTGTCACACAACTTTTACCGTACGTGCATGCTACGAGACTTGCCAACCTTAACACAAGTATTTCTCAATTTCACAATTACTTAACTAGCACACTCTAATATTACCACCTTTATATCTCAAAACACTTATCAAGTATCAAACTTCTCATGATATTCAATGAACTCAATATGGAAGTTTTTATTATGCTCATCTTGGATGTCTATCACATTCAGATTAATTTCACAATTAAAGAAAACTACCATGCTGTTTAAGACTCTCAAAATAATATAAGTGAAGCATGAGAGATCAATAATTTCTATTAAATATAACCACCACCGTGCTCTAAAAGATATAAGTGAAGCACTAGAGCAAAAACTATATAGCTCAAATGATATAAGTGAAGCACATAGAGTATTCAAACAAATTCCGAATCATGTGTGTCTCTCTCAAAAGGTGTGTACAGAAAGGATGATTGTGGTAAACTAAAAATCAAAGACTCAAATCATACAAGATGCTCCAAGCAAAACACATATCATGTGGTGAATAAAAATATAGCCCCAAGTAAAGTTACCGATAGACGAAAGAGGGGATGCCTTCTGGGCATCCCCAAGATTTGGCTTTTGGTTGTCCTTGAATTTTACCTTGGGGTGCCTTGGGAATCCCCAAGCGTAGGCTCTTGCCAATCCTTGTTCCATAATCCATCAAATCTTTACCCAAAACTTGAAAACTTCACAACACAAAACTTAACAGAAAATCTCGTGAGCTTCGTTACCGAAAGAAAACCAAACACCACTTCAAGGTACTGTAATGAACTCATTATTTATTTATATTGGTGTTAAACCCATTGTATTCCAACTTCTCTATGGTTTATAAACTCTTTTACTAGCCATAGATTCATCAAAATAAGCAAACAACACGTGAAAAACAGAATCTGTCAAAAACAGAATAGTCTGTAGTAATCTGTAGGTTTCGAATACTTATGGAACCGCACAAATTCTAGAATAAATTGATGGACGTGAGTAATTTATCTATTAATCATCTGCGAGAAGCACTAAAAAATGGCAGCAAATCTCGTGAGCGCTAAAATTTCTATTTTTTACAGCAAGATCGCAAAGACTTTCCCCGAGTCTTCCCAAATGTTCTACTTGGCACAAACACTAATTAAAAGTATAAAACCACATATAACTAGAGGCTAGATGAATTATTTATTGAATAACAGCAAGGAAAAATATTGGGTTGTCTCCCAACAAGCACTATCGTTTAACGCCCCTAGCTAGGCATCTATAATTTTAATGATGCTCACATGAGAGACAAGAATTGAAGCACAAAGAGAGCATCATAAAACACGTGACAAACACATCAAAGTCTAACATACTTCCTATGCATAGGCATCTTATATGCAAACAAATTATCAAGGCAAGCAAAAACTAGCATATGCAAGGAAGCGGAAAGAAACAATAGTAATCTCAACATAACGAGAGGTAATTTATTAATATGAAAATTTCTACAACCATATTTTCCTCTCTCATAATAACTAAATGTAGGATCATAAGCAAATTGAACAATATAGCTATCACAAAACATATTCTTAACACGATCCACATATATGCAAAGTTGACACTCTTCCAAAATAGTAGGATTAACATTAACTAAAGTCATGACCTCTCCAAACCCACTTTTATCAAAAAATTCATAAGATTGAACAAACTCCAAATATGTGGGATCTAAAGTTGACACTCTTCCAAAACCACTTTCAATATTATTGCAAACATTATAATCAATCTCATATTCATCATGGGGCTTAAATAAATTTTCAAGATCATAAGAAGAATCACCCCAATCATGATCGTTGCAACAAATAGTAGTCATAGCAAAACTAGCATCCCCAAGCTTGAGTTTTTGCATATCATTAACACAATTGACATTTAGAGAATTTAAAATAACATCATTGCAATCATGCTTTTCATCGAAGGAACTATCAAGTATGTGTGCAATAGCAACGACCTCATGTTTAACATAAGGAACTATAGCAAATTCATCTTCATAAATATTAGTATCATGGCCACAAGAATAGCAAGCATCATGTTCATCAAGGGATATTTCAATCAAATCATTGGAATCATAATTATCTATAGATTCATGCATATCATTATTTTCTTCGAAATCAACGGTCATTCTTTCAACGAATTATTTCACATAAACATTATGAGCATAGTTTTCATAGCAATATTTAAGTATGTCAAAATTTTCAGATTCGTTGAGAGTTATATCATACTTTTCAATCAAAGAAGCAACTTCATAAGCACCCTTAAAAGCAACAAATTCTTCAATTTGTTCAATATCGTAGTATCTATAAACACCCTTTGCATAAGAAGATAAGATTTCATTATCACTAAACTCACATAGGTAGGGGAGGTGTTTTTTAGGGTTCTTAGAGCAACAACTAAAATCACAAATTTCACAAAGATTCCAAGCATAACACAACAATTTGTTTATTTGATCCCGTAAGAGTCTCCCTTTTTCAGACAAACGGTGACACACAAAATGAGCATGCTCATCTAAAGATTTCCCATGAACTAGGCCAGTTGGGTTTTCAGCACGAGCGCATAAGGATAGAAGATGATCCATGTAGAACACTTTAAGTGGATCCATATGAATATATTTTTAGCAAGCAAAGATGCAAGAATATAGAAGGCACATGGAAACATGAGCAAAAAAGGACGAACGGAAAAAGAGGGCAAATAAAACGGCAAGGGTGAAGTGGGGGAGAGGAAAATGAGAGGCAAATAGCAAATAATGTAATGTGAGGGATAAGAGTTTGTGATGGTACTTGGTATATCTTGACTTGTGCGTAGACTCCCCGGCAACGACGCCAGAAATCCTTCTTGCTACCTCTTGAGCACTGCGTTGGTTTTCCCTTGAAGAGGAAATGGTGATGCAGTAAAGTAGCGTAAGTATTTCCCTCAGTTTTTGAGAACCAAGGTATCAATCCAGTAGGAGACCACGTTCAAGTCCCACGCACCTACACAAACAAATAAGAACCTTGCAACCAACGCGATAAAGGGGTTGCCAATCCCTTCACGGCCACTTGCAAAATTGAGATCTGATAGAGATGATAAGATAATATTTTTGGTATTTTTATGGTAAAGACTAAAAGTAAAGATTGCAAAATAAATGGTAATAGAAATAACGGTAGATTAATATGATAGAGAATAGACTCGGGGGCCATAGGTTTCACTAGTGGCTTCTCTCAAGATAACATAAGTATTACGGTGGGTGAACAAATTACTGTCGAGCAATTGATAGAATTGAGCATAGTTATGAGAATATCTAGGTATGAACATGTATATAGGCATCACGTCCGTGACAAGTAAACCGACTCCTGCCTGCATCTACTACTATTACTCCACACATCGACCGCTATCCAGCATGCATCTAGAGTATTAAGTTCATAAGAACGGAGTAACTCTTTAAGCAAGATGACATGGTGTAGAGGGATAAACTCATGCAATATGATATAAACCCCATCTTTTTATCCTCTATGGCAACAATACAATACGTGTCATTTCCCCTAATGTCACTGGGATCGAGCACCGCAAGATTGAACCCAAAGCTAGGCACTTCTCCCATTGCAAGAAAGATCAATCTAGTAGGCCAAACCAAACTGATAATTCGAAGAGACTTGCAAAGATAACCAATCATGCATAAAAGAATTTAGAAGAGATTAAAATATTGTTCATAGATAATCTTGATCATAAACCCACAATTCATTGAATCTCGACAAACACACCGCAAAAGAAGATTACATAGAATAGATCTCCAAGAAAATCGAGGAGAACTTTGTATTGAGATCCAAAGAGAGAGAAGAAGCCATCCAACTAATAACTATGGACCCGAAGGTCTGAGTTAAACTACTCACACATCATTAGAGAGGCTATGGTGTTGATGTAGAAGCCCTCCGTGATCGATGCTCCCTCTGGCGGAGCGCCGGAAAAGGCCCCAAGATGGGATCTCATGGGTATAGAAGGTTGCGGCGGTGGAAATAGGGTTTTGGCTCCTCCTCTAATGTTTTTGGATTACATAGGTATATATAGGAGGAAGAAGTAGGTCGGTGGAGCTACAAGGGGCCCACGATGGTGGAGGGTGCAGCCAGGGGGGTAGGCACACCCCCTGCCTCGTGGCATCCTCATTGATTGCTTGACGTCCACTCCAAGTCCTCTGGATCACGTTCGTTCAGAAAATCACGTTCCCGAAGGTTTCATTCCGTTTAGATCCCGTTTGATATTCCTTTCCTTCGAAACACTGAAATAGGCAAAAAAACGACAATTTGGGTTGGGCCTCCGGTTAATAGGTTAGTCCCAAAATAATATAAAAGTGTATAATAAAGCCCATTGAATATCCAAAACAGATAATATAATAGCATGGAACAATAAAAAATTATAGATACGTTGGAGACGTATCAAGCACCAGCAGCAACAGCTTCAGTGCCACCTCCAGTTGCCACTCCACCAGTCCAACAACATCTACTGATGCATTCGTCCTTGGAGTCCTATCTGCACCACCTCCCGAAGATCAAGCCTAGAGAGACGCATAGCACTATGCATTTTCAAACCTTTTGGTAACTTGTTGCCAAAGGGGGAGAAATGTATAGATCATTGGCTTCAAGAGAGAGTGTTGTGTTTTGCTTCTTTGTCTCTCTTGCTATTTGGTTGATACTTTTGTGTGTGCTCGTTTGATACTCTTTATGTTTATGTGTGAGATACTTGTATGATCATCTGTTTGATCATATTCAACTTTAATGCTTGCTTGGATGATATTATCTTTGCTATCTCATATATGATCGTTCACTTTGCTTGGTGATGAGTGCATGTTCTAATTCCTATCATTTTGAGCGCTCCACTAAGATGTATGTGACATGGAAGAGTAACCATGATCCTAATTGATTGTGCATTTGCATTCAAACGCAAATTTCAAACAATGCACAAATTTAGGGGGAGCTCTTGCATATCACATACTTCTCAAAGCGACGATGTACTTTAAATCTTATTATCATTTGCCGAAGCTTTGATCTATATGTTGTCATCAATAACCAAAAAGGGGGAGATTGAAAGTGCAACTATCCCTACATGGTTTTGGTAATTACTAACAACATATAGCGCATTGAACTAATGCTATTTCAAGATGATCATTTTAGAAAGTTCAATGATTGGCATGGCATGGATTAGGAATGAGGACCCTCAAAATGCTAAGGACACATATTGGCTCAACCTCAATACTCTAAATTTTCATTTTGGTGATCCAAGATCACATTGAGTCCATAGGAAAAGTCAATACTATTAAAAGGGGATGAGGTGTTGCTTAATGGCTTGCTTTCTCAAAATGCTTAGTGATATGCTCCAAAAGCCCTCAACCACTTTCTCGTATCCACATAAGCCCCAAACCAAAAGTCAAACTTGCCCCTACCGATTTGATCTATCCAGTCCCACCGAGTTCACTTGACATAGCCACTGCTAGAAACCCTAGTCACTTCGGTCTCACCGATAGGGATCTCGGTCTCACCGAGATGGGATTGCAAACTCTCTGTTTCCCTTTGTAACGTTTTGGTCCAACCGAGATGAGCGATCGGTCCCATCGAGTTCGCAATGCAAACTCTCTGTTTCCTTTTCGTAACATTTCGGTCCAACTGAAATGAGCGAATCGGTCCCACCGAGTTTGCCTGACCAACTCTATGTTTGCCAATTACAGAAATCGGTCCTATCGAGTTTATGTGATCGGTCTCACCGAGATTACGTTATGCCCTAACCCTGATGAAATCGGTCCTACCGAGTTGACATGTCGGTCCCACCGAAAATCCTAACGTTCACATTTTGAACTAAATTGGTCCGACCGAGTTTCATGATTCGGTCCCACCGAGTTTAGTGATTTGTGTGTAACGGTTAGATTTTGTGTGGAGGCTATATATACCCCTCCACCATTCCTTCATTAGTAAGGAGAGCCATCAGAATGTGCCTACACTTCCAACAGACATTTTCTGAGAGAGAACCACCTACTCTTGTGTTGAGAGCAAGATATTCCATTCCAACCATATGAATCTTGATCTGTAGCCTTTCCCAAGTTGCTTTCCACTCAAATCATCTTTCCACCGAATCCAAATCCTTGAGAGAGAGTTGAGTGTTGGGGAGACTATCATTTGAAGCACAAGAGCAAGGAGTTCATCATCAACACACCATCTATTACCTTTTGGAGAGTGGTGTCTCCTAGATTGGTTAGGTGTCACTTGGGAGCCTCCGACAAGATTGTGGATTTGAACCAAGGAGTTTGTACGGGCAAGGAGATCGCCTACTTCGTGAAGATCTACCCTAGTGAGGCAGGTCCTTCGTGGGCGATGGCCATGGTGAGATAGACAAGGTTGCTTCTTTGTGGACCCTTCATGGGTGGAGCCCTCCATGGTGGACTCACGCAACCGTTACCCTCCATGGGTTGAAGTCTCCATCAACGCGGATGTACGATAGCACCACCTATCGGAACCATGCCAACAATCTCTGTGTCTACATTGTGTTTTCTCCCTCCAAACTCCTCCCTTTACCTTCATATGCAATGTTTTACATTCCGTTGCTATACTCTTAGACTTGCATGTGTAGGCTGATTGCTTGACTTGTTCTAATTTGCTAAAATCTGCCAAAACTTAAAATTGGGGAAAGGCTAGATTTTTATTTGGTCAAGTAGTCTAATCACCCCCCCCCTCTAGACATACTTTTGATCCTACAAATTCTCACAAACACATTAGTCCCTCAACCAAGTTTATTGTCAATACTCCAAAACCAACTAGGGGTGGCACTAGATGCACTTACAATCTCCCCCTTTTTGGCGATTCATGACAAACTGGTTGAAGTTTTCAACGGGGATAAAAGTATGTGAGAGTTATGGATAGAAGCATTGTCTTCATGAGTTGCAAAAGGCTCCCCCTAAAGATGTGCATATAAGTAGTTTACCTTTGAATGCAAGTGCACATGGTGGGTTTTACTTTGTGGAGATCCTATTCAACTCATGAAGACAATTCATCATGCATATATAAGTATAATGAAGATAAGTATATGCAAGTGCACATGGAATGACTTCATGCGGAATTTATCATCGCATCACAAAGTAGCAGCAAAACATAGAAGACCACCATCAGGTTTAAGTTTTACAACTCAAAAGCCAGATTGTTTCAAAATGTGAGTTGTAAGAACTTAGCAAATTAATGCAACCACCCATATGGACCCGCTTGAAGACTATCAACCTCATATGCTTCTCCCCCTTTTGTCAGTAATGACCGAAAAGGTTAGAAGACATAGAGGATCTACTCGTTCCCAGCTGGAGTAGAAGATGGAGCAGGGTCATCGTTGGAGTTTGGTGGTGCAGACGAGCCTGGCGTAGTATCTTGATGCAGTGCAGCCAGGGTTGGTGAAGTGGCGTTGTCTTCTTCATCGACGACTCTCGCAACAACAGTTGTAGCCGAAGATGAATGCTCAGAATCTTCAATGGAGGGAGTGCGATGCCAGCTGAAGTGCTCTGTGAAGCCATCTGCACGCAGATCATCTTCAGAATAGGGCAGTGTGAGGCTCTTCCAGGACCGCCGACAGGCTTCATGGGCAACAAATGTGTTCTTGGTGGCCAAGTTACGAATGCGATTGACATCCACCAAGAGACTCTGCATCTGACGCTTCAGCCAGTCATGATGCTTATCCTGCTTTTGATGCAAAGCCACTAGAAGCTCTCGGTCATGGAGTACACGAGGACGCTTCTGAGGCCTTTGAGCAATTGTGCTTGCAGTGGCTTCAGTGTTGGCTCGGTGCGGAAAGCGCATGTTGCCAGCCAGAGGGTATGCAGGAGTTGCAGCATTGGGCACAAGAATTCCTTCGATTGGCTAGAGAAGCTTTGAAATTCAGCATTTTGAAGGTGGAGTGGCTTCTTTGCAGGCTCGGGGTAGATGGCTTCAAATGACATATCAACCTCAGGTAGAAAAACAACATGATTGCGCGCTAAGGGCTGATAGTCAACAGGATGCATGAGTAATAGCTTCGCTGCTGATGGCTCCAAAATCTGTGAGGGGATATCTTGGGCTTCGTGTATGGGTTCTTGGCGCTGCCAAAGAAAGTATGGTGCTCTCTGAAGCTGAGGATGTTGAATGAGCCCTGAGTGGTGACAACACTTGGAAGCCTTGGCAGACGTGGCTTTGGCTTCTGAACTTGAGGCCTATGCTCCACATGATAATCATACTGTGGCCCGGGAGCAGTGGGTGGAACCATAATAGGCCATCTGACTGTGACAAGCTCACGTTCACGATTGAATGCACGTTCCATGGTATGTGGCCTTAGAGGAGGAACGGCGCCATCAGAGATGATATGCGTCAAAGTGGCATCAGCATTCACATTAGCTTCAGGCTCCACATTATCTTCAGCCATGACAGAGTCATTGGCTTCAGTGGCGTTGTTGGTGGCATCCTCAGGGTTTTCAGCCTCCATCTGTTCAAGGACTGGAGAGTCGGGCACAATAACATTCTCTGTAAGAATGACTGTATCACTTGTTGGGGGTGTGACTTCTCTTTCTTTTCCTCTTTCTTCTCCTTTTTCTTCTTCTTCGGCTGATGCAGCCGGAATGTCTTCAACAGTCTTGGCTTCGGACTCAGAGGCAGTCGCAGAAGGAGTGGTTTCAGGAAACACTTGATGTGCTACCGAGCTAGTGTGTTACGCTTCTTCTTTTGGGATGCTCGACATGGAGACCTGTGGTTTGAGGCCCTTGCAAAGCCTGTGGAAAGTTGGCGACGCCTTTGGAGAAGGGGTGGTCTGTTCCCTGTAGTTTTCATCATCCAATGCTGAAGAGGTAACTTGAGTAGGGGGAGTTCGTGGTGTCTCATCTTGAACTAGGGTGTCTTGTTGTTGGCGCTCGGACCATGAGTCATCTTGAGCAATTGGCGTCAATAGACGACCAATGCTAATAAGTTCACTGCTCGTTGGAGCAGGTGATGATACCGACTGGGGCTCGAGCTGAGGAAGGACTTCATCATCATGCACATTGTCTTCATGACCAATGTCTTCAGCTGTGTTGGGGTCAGCAGCTGGAACTTCTTCACTTGCATGAGCCTCTGTGGAAGCAGGCTCATGGATCACATGGCGACGTTCTCGGTTGGTTGAAGCAGGAAGAGCAACAGAGATAGGTTCAACTATGAGGGGCTCTGGGCAGCAACACGCTCTTTCTTTGAAGAATTTGAAGCCTTTTTCTTCAATCTCTTCTTGGAGGGAGCATCATCAGAGGTGTTCTTAAGCTTCCTCTTCCTGGCTTCGGCCTCGGCTTGCCGTGTCTTCTTCATTTCTGAAGCTGCTAAAGGGACCTTTCTCTTCAAGCCAGTCATGCTGGCAGGGAAGAAAATGCTTGGACGATCCTACCGTTGAGCTTCAGGTTGGACTTTAGCAGATTCTTCTTTTGCTTGGCAGCCATCCTAGGGTCGTTGCCAGGACGCCCAAGAGCCTTTCGCTTCTCAACTTCGTTATGCGCTTGAACACATTTCTGCGCATAGTACTTCATGCGCCTGCGAGAGCCTTTGGCTTCTTCACGCTTCTTGTGGAATTCAGCCTTGAGATCATGCAACATCTTCTTGAAGATTTTCACATTAGCCACACTGAGCTTGGCCATGTGCTTCTTGAAATGCGCCTTCTCATGATCAATTTTGTTTTGAACTCGACGATTTTCTGAGCTAAGGCCAATTCATTTGCAATAGCTCCATGAAAAGTGACGTTGATGTCCACTGGCAGCTGCAAGTCATCAATATTGATGCTTTGGTCGTCGAACCATTCATCAATGAAGTTGTTCAGAATGTCAACATCAAAGAGGGGCAGATCATTGAAGATCTCCGCCTCTTGCTTGCTCTTGATCATCATCTCTAGAGCTTCATCACCAAGATCTTCATCACTGGACAGATCAATGGTGTCTTCGTCGTTGCGCAGAACGGCAGCCGGAGTCAAGTCATGCCCAGAAATAATCTTGGGCTTCTTGGTCTTCTTGGAGACACGAGACAAGTCTTCGGACTGCACAGTGGGTTCAGGAGGTGCAGTCTTCAAGGGCTTCATAGGCGAAGCGGTTGGTGCAGCAGAGGGCTTCGAAGCTTTTGTCTTCTTCTGCTTCTGCTTCGGTGGTGCTGGCGCATCTTCAGAGTCTGCATCATCAGAAGATTGATCCATCGTGGCCCTCTGAGTAGCAATGTGGGAGAGGAGCCCATCGAAGCTGGTGAAGGATCCGATGACATTGGGATTGGCTTCGCGAGTGCCATCCTGTCTTGGAGTAGAAGGACCGGGGTTGAAGTTGAGTCCAAGCTCCTTTCTGTTCTTGGCAGCTGACTCCTTAGCGAATTGATAGTTGCACTAGAAGAGATTGTCATCACGACACCATAGCAAAGACGATGGGTCGGCATTTTTTAGGCCGCGGTCCTCTGACCATGCAAGGATAGAAACCTTGAGCAATAGCTTTAGGCTTCAACTTAGGTTGCAAATTTCTGTAGAGAATATCGTCCCACGGGCGCTTGATAGTGTTCTTCTCAGCATATTCAGCAGTGACAAAGTTGTACTTGAACCACTGTTCTGCCCAATATCTTTGGATCCATTGAATTTGGGTCTTGCGCTGATTGTAGTTCTCCTTAGGATTTGTCTTGTATAGTTCATACAGATCCGGAGGCAGATCTAGAGCAATATTTCCACGGTGCTGTCTGCCACCCTTCCTAGCAGATTTCTCAGTGGCCATGATATTCACACAGATAGGCTTCAGAATAGTGAAAGGCTTCCGTCTACCGGTCAGACAAGAACTGGCTTCAAGAGAGTGAATGTGATGCTGTAAGAACTTTGTAAATGAATGCACACTATGAGAACCAAGGGATTGTCCCACGGACATGTACCTATGACAGCATTAGTGATGCGAGGGAAGATAAGAGGTCATATGCATCCTCAGAAGATTTTGAAGATAAATTAGTTTGAAGACATTGACCCCATAGAGCGAAGACATTCACTTATTTGAAGAGAGTCAGTTGTAGATTTGTACGAATCCAGGAATAAGTACAAGTGAGGAATCTAACTAGTTATGAAGCATAAGTGAATATACTTTGCAAGATATGAGATTCAGAAAGAGAAAAATCCAGATTTGGAAGATATAAACTACTTTTGGGTGAAGTGGGTGGATTTGACAGATCAAAAAGACTATAAAAATTGAAAGTTATTTACCCCAAACAAACTGCTAAACGAGGCGGAAGGGAGGCCGAGCACTTTCAATCTCCCATCCCAAACTCGGCGGTGGAATACACCTACGATGGTGGCGGAGAAGACGAGGTTAGCGGCCGGCGTGAGGACGGCGATGGAGAGGTCGCGGTAGCTAAGCGCTTTGTCTCCAGCGTCAACGCGAGCTAGCGGTGGCGCTAGGGTTTGAGCGAGGTGGCGAGGTGGAAGAAGAGATAATGACCACGCGGGATGGGTATTTATAAGGTAGAGAGCGGCACAACGCAATTACACAGGTGCCCCTGGTTTGTCATATCTGATGGGCACGTGGCATGCATGCAACTCATTGAAAGTTGTTCCATGTTCCCACACACGCCTGGTTTGTCGTATGGTCGTTCCGGCCTCTCCGACATTCAGGCAAAAGAGATATAGCATTGAAAGCGGTTTTGAATGTGTGTCTCTGTATCATCAGCTGACAAGGATGCAGTGAAGACATTCGAGGGTTTCAACAGAATGCATATGACTAGATAGAGAGAGTTTGAGGAAGAAGCACAGAAGCGGTTAGGGTCCGATCACATTCACTTAGTTCAGAAAATGAAAAAGTCGAAGGCATAGCTATAAGTGAATACTATAGAGGACAGAACACCATAGATATATATCTTATCCTAAAGGACCAAATCAACATTGCGGAGATAAACCTTGAAGTCAAATCAATGTTGAAGACAAACCAAATGCAAAGATAAAACAACAATGATGCCAAACGCAAATCTTCGAGAAAGTTTTGTGGTGGATGAGGGAGTCCTGGATTAGGGGGTCTCCGGACAGCCGGACTATATCCTTTGGCCAGACTATTGGACTATGAAGATACAAGATTGAAGACTTCGTCCCGTGTCCGCATGGGACTCTCCTTGGCGTGGAAGGCAAGCTAGGCAATACGGATATGTATATCTCCTCCTTTGTAACCAACCTTGTATAACCCTAGCCCCCTCTGGTGTCTATATAAACCGGAGGGCTTTAGTCCATAGGACAACATACAATCATACCATAGGCTAGCTTCTAGGGTTTAGCCTCTCTGATCTCGTGGTAGATCAACTCTTGTACTACTCATATTATCAAGAATAATCAAGCAGGACATAGGGTTTTACCTCCATCAAGAGGGCCCGAACCTGGGTAAAACATCGTGTCCCCTGCCTCCTGTTACCATCCGCCTTAGACGCACAGTTCAGGACCCCCTACCTGAGATCCGCCGGTTTTGACACCGACATTGGTGCTTTCATTGAGAGTTCCACTGTGCCATCGCCGTAAGGAAGGATGCCTCGTATCGTTGTTAAAAACAACATTACCGCCGGGGGAGCCCTGGCTGTCGGCCAAACTCTCCGGCTAGGCAGTTTCATCATGACCGCCCGTTCGGCTGCTGCACCGACGATGACTTCTCGGGTCATCGAAAACAGCCTCCACGTCGGTTCGGAATTCGCCGAGCAGATGGATCCAATGGAGCTCTCTTCCCTAAACGAGCTCTTGGATCGCATCGCCGCCTTGGGAGTCGCTATGGACTATGATCGGATTGGGCTTAAACCCGATCAAAGGGAGATTAACTCTCCACCGGCCACCCATCATATCGCGGTGGTGGAGGAACAATGCGGCGATTCTTCCTCTATCTTGAGGACTAACTATGTCCGGATTCCTGAGCTCTCCGAGCCAGATACCCGTTTACGGGAGGACATCACCCAAGCCCTGAACCTAGAGTCAGGTAGCGGGCCAGACTCATCGGGCAACATCCCGGAACCCGAACTTCCAAAATTGGAAACTCCTCGGCCCCTGGGTCTCAGATCAGGTAGGGGTTCGGACTCAAATCCACCCACCCACCCAGACATAAATGATCTTTCCCACATCAGGCAAGAGCCCCATGAAACAGTACATCATTATTGGGCTAGATTCCTCCTTGTAATGAACAAGGTTAAGGACTGTCACGAGGAAGACGCAGTCTTATTTTTCTGCAATAACTGCATGGACAAGGGAATCCTTAACGCCTTAAGTCGCCGTGACATATCACGCTTCGCTGACTTGGCGTCCATAGTATGAAAGTATTGTGCGATGGAAAGCGCCTGGAAAACCGAAACGAAATTTTGGGATAATCCGACTCGGAATATACACCTAGTCCGAAGTAAAAGGGTGCACTATCATAAGACACCCGAGTTAGTTACAAAGAAACAAGAACCCTCTACCGGGCATGGAACCGTATTGGAGGGATGGCTTAACGGACCCTGCAAAATTCATAGTACAGCGGATACCATACCAACACACAGCCTTAGAGCATGTTGGATACTCCGGCAGGTGGCCAAAAGTGGTGAGGATCTTCTCATCCCAAATGCCACAGAGCACCATCCCGTGGATAACAATACGGTATTAACAATCTTTGAAACCTTCGCATCAAATAATAGACGCAAGCGAACACTCCGCAGCCTCGCCGAAATCTGCCACGTGACAGCAATGAATCCATGGAGTGACACGGCTATTACCTTCAATGACAGTGATGAACCTAAATTCCGAACAGCCCGAGCACCAGCTGCACTGGTCCTCAGTCCAATTTTGGACGGCTTTCGACTCACCAAAGTACTCATGGACAGCGGCAGTGGATTGAACTCATCTATGAGGAAACTCTTCAAAAAATGGAAATACACTGGAACCGCATTGAGCAAAGCAGCACAACCTTTAGAGGAATCATCCCCAGTCGGGAAGCACGCTGTGCTGGGAAAATCACACTAAATTTGGTATTCGGCACGCCGGAGAACTATAGGCTCGAAGAAATTACATCCCAAGTGGCCCCGTTCAGTAGTGGATACCACGCCCTTTTAGGATAGGAGGCGTTCACGATCTTCCAAGCCGTACCCCATTATGGTTACATGAAGCTCAAAATGCCCAGGCCCAACGGAATCATCACTCTCGCTAGTGATCCGAACACAACACTCCGTGCCGAAAACAAAACAGCCGCATTGGCCCTCGAGGCATTATCTGAAGCCCTTTCAGCCGAGGAATTAACTGCTCTACGCTCCAAAGTGGACAGGGACGACGTGATACTTGACAAGAGATCCAAGTCCACCTCTTTTAAACCAGTGGATGAAATAGTCAAATTCCAAGTCCACCCAACGGACCCTACAAAAACAACCTCCATCGGGGCACAGTTAAACCCCGCCGTGGACGCCGCACTACGAGAGTTCCTGCGCGAGAATTGGGACATATTCGCCTGGCACCCCTCAGACATGCCAGGAATCCCACGCAGGCTGGCCGAGCACAGCCTCAATATTCTAAAGGGATTCAAGCCGGTCAAGCAGACTCTTGGCGTTTCTCTGAACCTAAGAGACAAGCTATGGGAGAAGAACTAGCCAAGTTATCAGATGCCGGATTCATTAGAGAAATAAAACACCCGGACTGGCTAGAAAACCTGGTGATGGTACCAAAGAAGGACAAATCCTGGCGCCTATGTGTCAATTTCAAGGACCTCAACAAGGCTTGCCCAAAGGATCCCTTCCCCCTCCCCCGCATTGATCAAATTATCGATGCTACCGTAGGACACGAGTCATTGTGTTTCCTCGACGCATACTCCGGCTACCACGAAATCAAGATGGCGGAGTCCGACCAAGCCGCAACGGCATTTATCACACCATACGACCCCTTCTGTTTCAACACAATGCCTTTTGGTCTAAAAAATGCCGGCGCAACATATCAGCGCATGATTCAGACATGTCTGGAGAAACAGATCGGCAAAACAGTAGAGGCATACGTAGATGATGTGGTCGTCAAAACCAAACACGTCGACTCTCTAATAGAAGACTTGAGGCTCACATTCAACAACCTCCGAGCATACGACATCAAGCTCAATCCAGAAAAATGCGTTTTCAGCGTACCAGCCGGGAAGCTCCTGGGCTTCATTGTCTCCAGCAGAGGAATTGAAGCTAATCCGGCCAAAATCCGAGCTCTGTCATAGTTGGCTATCCCAACGGACCTCAAACAAATCCAGAAATTAACTAGATGTGTGGCGGCTCTAAGCCGCTTTATCTCCCGCTTAGGAGAAAAGGCATTACCCCTTTATCGCCTCCTTCGGCGCACCGAACACTTCGAGTGGACGGACGCTGCCACAGCCGGATTGGAAGAAATAAAAGCCATACTGGCAACCAACCCAATCCTGTCCACGCCAAACATCGGCGAACCAATGTTGTTGTACATTGCGGCAACTCATCAGGTTGTAAGCGCAGTGCTCGTCGTCAAACGAGAAGCGGGCGGACATAAATTCCCTCTTCAAAAGCAGGTATATTATGTATCCACTGTCCTCACTGCATGCAAATCACGGTACCCACATTATCAAATGTAGCCTATGCGGTATTCATGGCATCCCGGAAGCTGCGACACTACTTTCAAGAGTGTTCGATTACAGTAGCCTCGGAAGTGCCACTTAATGATATTATAAACAACCGCGATGCCATGGGCCAGATTGCCAAATGGGCCATTGAGCTCCTCTCGTTCGACATAACATACAAACCGCGGTGAGCCATTAAATCGCAAGTATTGGCCGACTTTGCCGCCGAATGGACGGAAGCCGAACTCCCTAAAGAGTACGACGCATACTCCAATTGGACCATGCACTTCGACGGCTGCAAAATGCTGGCTGGTCTGGGGGCTGGCGTCGTCCTGACGTCCCCAACCGGAGATACAGTTCAATACGTACTGCAGATACTGTATACAGACTCCAACAACGCAGCCGAATACGAAGCCCTGTTACATGGTCTTCGGATGGCAGTTTCCATGGGCATTCAACGCCTGGAGGTGCGTGGGGATTCGAACCTCGCAATATCCCAAATAAATGGAGACTTTGATGCCAAGGATCCGAAGATAACGGCCTATCGAAACACCGTCCTAAAGATGTCAGCTCGGTTCGAGGGGCTCGAATTTCACCATGTGGCTCGGGAAAACAATCAGGCGGCAGATATCCTCGCCCGCATCGGCGCAAAATGCGATGTGGTCCCCCCCCCAACATCTTTTTGGAGAGGTTGTTTAAGCCATCCGTGGTATGGGAAGGGGACACCGGTAACAATAGTCCGGACCCGGCCAAACTGCCCGATACCGAACACTCTGACACAATCGGACCCTCGGCCACCGAAATAACACCTTCGGCCCACGTAATAATGGCCATCATCGCCCCATGGACAGAACCATTACTGGCCTACCTAACTAGGCAGAAACTTCCCGAGGACCAAAATGAGGCACGCTGCATAGTGCGGTGATCCAAAGCCTACAGGGTCCACGAGGGAGAGCTGTATAAAAAAAGCACTACCGGAGTCCTTCAAAGGTGCATCTCCGAAGAGGAAGGGCGGAAACTTTTGGCAGAAATTCATGCCGGACTCGGCGGCCACCACGCCGCAGCCCGGGCCTTTGTAAGCAAGGCCTTCCGTACAGGTTTTTATTGGCCGACGGCCCGGGTAGATGCACATGACTTGGTCCAACGCTGCGTCGGTTGCCAGCTTTTTGCAAACCAAAGCCACATGCCACCCACCGCCCTCCAAATAATCCCCGTTACCTGGCCCTTCGCGGTCTGGGGGCTTGACATGGTTGGACCCCTTAAAGGGGGGAACCCATAGGAAAAAATACTTAGTGGTCATGGTCGATAAATTCACCAAATGGATAGAAGTCAAACCTGTTAAAACGGCCGAATCCGGACCAGTGATAGACTTCATATCCGGGGTTGTACACCGTTATGGCGTCCCCCACAGCATCATCACTGACAACGGCATGAACTTTACGGCCAACGAGGTAAAACTCTGGTGCAGCAACATGGGCAGCAAGCTCGATTATGCTTCTGTCTATCACCCACAAACCAACGGCCAAGTTGAGCGAGCAAATGGTCTTATCATGAGCGGCATCAAACCCAGATTAGTGCGGTCCTTAAAGGAGTCTAACACGCACTGCATAGAGGAGCTCGACTCCATACTCTGGGGGCTGCGGACCACGCCGAATCGTACTACCGGATACACACCCTTCTTTATGGTGTATGGCGCAGAGGCGGTTCTGCCCTGCGACATAATTCATGACTCACCTCGAGTGCGCATGTACTAACAAAGAGAAGCCGAGCTCGATCGACAGGACAGTCTGGACACCCTGGAGGAGGAGCGCGATGTGGCAAAAGCCCGTTCCGCATTCTATCAGCAACAGGCTCGAAGATACCAAAGCAGAGAAGTACGGGCCAAAACTTATAACATTGGCGAGCTAGTTCTCGCCTACCGGAGAAGAAAAAGACCAAGCTCGAGCCCAAATGGGAAGGTCCCTTCATTATTGACCAAGTCCTGACCGGTGGAGCGTACCGTCTGTGGGATGCATCAAATAATCGACTTGAGCTAAACCTATGGAACGCAGCCAGGCTCCGAAGATTCTACGCCTAGTGCCGGACTCTATGTCCGTCTCCTTCCTCTGTCCATTTTTCGCATTTACATTATCTTTCTTTTTATCTTTCTTTCTTTTATTCTTTCTTAAGGCCTTCAAGGGCCCACTTGTGCCTCGCTTGCACACTATTGACGCACTAACCACGCTCGTTATACCTGGGGGCTTCTTACACAGAAGCTTAATTATTTATCTGGGCTTCATGCCCCGCACATGTGTTATTCTTCCGCATGTACCTTTTCTTCGCCATTATATGCATCGATATGACTTAAGTTTTGGCCAAGCTGGGTTGCCTGGCTCTTGTATTTATGCCCTACGTTCCCGTTAATTTGGCTAGGGTATAAGGGGAGCACCTCTGCGATTGTTACTGCCAGGTCAGCTGGATGTGTACCTCAGACTAGGTGAAGCCGAAAGCTAGCGTTCTTAAGGGGATATTCGGTCGGTGAACAAAACATGACTTTTATTTATTTTCCATATGTGCCCCCAGATGTTTTTGCCTGCGTCTCCTCTCGCAGTCCGGACATGTAGTTTAGGGCATGCGTACCCAGGGAAAGGAACCCCTAACAGAACTATTCTCCCTGGAAGATGTTTCTTACTACCCATGTAATATAACATAACTAGTTGGGTACTTGTCTGTTCAAGCACTAATGACCCCTACGCCTGGTTTCCACGCATACCGCAGTTCTTATATAACTGAGCGGGTATTTGGACACACTTCGAACTATCGGGTCCCGAGGTTGAAGCGAAAAGGTCCGCCATGACAAATGATTTACAATCCGGCTAGAAGGCATCATACATGTCACTTTAATTACATAGTCATGTAGACGGACTAAATCCATCTTCTATACCTTCCAACAGGCTGTCTAGCCTACAATCCTATTGGGAATACTTTGCGGCTAATGCTACTTGCCCATACACTAAGCTAACGGGGATCTCTTTCCCATCGGGCCCCACAGGTCCGACCTCGGCCATGTGGTTTGGGTCAGCCTTGGTATACCGCGTCTTCACCATGGCCCAGGCTTCCCTGGCACCTTGACGCAGGCCAATATCTTCCATAACTGGAAGCGCCGCCGTGCTCCCTTAAGCTTCTCCGCGAGCTCTCCAATGCCTTCTGGCAGGGAGACGAATGGCCACAAGGCCTGGGCAATACCTTGCATCACCTGTCGAACTTGTTCTTGCAGTTGTGAAAGCTCGGGTAGAACATCACCCGCAGACCCGGGCATCTCCTCCGCGGGACGACCCGTCAGCATACCTGCAGACATAACTCTATTAGCCGGCTTCTCCGTCGCCCCCTTTTAAGGGTTCGTTCAAGCACTTACTGAAAATGCCGCGTCGAAGCCGCTTATTCTCCTTCTCGGAGTCTGCAAGCTGGGCTCGAACATCTTTTAGTTCCACGCTCAGCTTGGTATTGGCGTCTTGGAGATTGTTTTTCTCCTGCCTGACCTCAGTCAGCACGCGTCCGCCAGCCTTCAGCTGTCGTACGACATGCTGGTCCTCCGGATTCTCTCTGGATTCATCTGCAGCATCTATTGTTAGATCTGCAGCCACGCCGCACGCTATATGGTATGCATCATTCTTTGAAACAAATGTTACCAGCTGGGGATTTTTTAGGTTCCTTCAATGCGGCAACGGCGGCCCGAAGTTGGGTCTTGCATTCCTCCAGCTCCTGTGACAGTCGGGTATTCTTCTCTGTAAGAACCTGCATAATAGATAATCCTTAAATCAGTTCTACTAACTGTTTCAAGTCTCAGGGGCTACTTATACACATAATCGTCAGATTCGCTTACCCGTACATCCCTTACATACTGGTCCGTGGCTGTGGCTGGACCATTTTGAGCAGCACGGAGGTACGCGTCTCCAGAATTGAAGGCATCAAATGCCTCTGGTGAGAAGCAAGCGTCACGGAGTACGGCCCGGCGACGCCTATGATTCATGGCGCTCTCCACTTCTGAATTTGTAGCGGATAGTCTATCTGCATCCTCTATAGGGGGAGTATCCGGCGTCCGCCGCATGTCGGCTTCCGCCTCTATGTCTGTTCCTGGAGCCCGACTGGTGGAAGCATGATCAGCAGCCTCACCGAACATATTCCAGCGAGCGTTTTCTGTTAAAAAACATGGACGTCATTACATTTTGAGAAAGACGACAACCACAGAGCGGGGTTTTTGTCATACCTCTGCGCCGGCGTCTCCGTCCTGACCGCCTTCCTTTTTGGCCTGCCCGGCCTCGGTGCCTCTGGTTGGCGAGTTGCTGCGGGTTCGGCACGGCGTCCCGAATGCCTTCCCTATAAAACACCATATGTATATGGTAGGTGAAGTGTCTAAAAGGGGATCCTAGTCTTTGGAGTTGGGATTTTTTTGGTTTTTCTTACGTGCGGCGCAGGAAGTAGTCCGGGATAGTCGGCCGTAATGGCCACCATGGCATCATCACAGCTTAATTGACAGAATTGCCGGTCTATTAGCTCCACCAATATGTCCGGATCTTCTTCAAGTCCGGGACCGAGGGCCTGGTCAGGGTCCTCTGGTTGTGGAGATGGGCTGTTGACCTCCCTTATGGCTTTTCGCAGTTCCTGCCGCAAAATGGCAAGGTGAGTGCCTACGACAAAGAATGCGGGAAGAATGAGAGTAAGGAGATATAACTCACCCGGCTTGGAGGGTTGTACATGGAGAATCCATCCTGTGGATTGATGCGGATGAACTCCTCTTCCTCTCCCTTGAACAACTCGGACAGAATTTTTGCTAAAGCGGCAGCATTGTCCGGACCCTTACGCCCGCAACGGGTGGCATCATCTTCCCCGTTAAAACACCACAGGGGGTGCCCTTGATATTGAAGTGGCTGCACTCCCCGCATTATGCATATTGACATAACCTCGATTACTGTCAATCCTGATTGGGCCAGCGCTTTAATCCGGTTCATCAGGTAAAGGACTTCTTCGTTGTCTTCCTCCTGGGGGCTCCATGGGCGCCAGCTACGACGTTTCTTCAGAGGAACATTGTTGAACTCAGGAAGACCCCGCCAACAGGGTCCGGAAGGGGGACGTCCTCCATATAAAACCATTCCGAAGGCCAGTCCTCGGACATCTTCTTCGGAGTACCGGACAGGTATCCAGTTTCGGCGAGGCACCATATTTCGGTTTCGCCCACATGATAAAGTGACCCCTCCTGTGTGTGGGGGACGAGCCAAAATAACCTTTTCCACAGCTCGAAATGAGCCTCGCGGCCCAGGAATAACTCGCAGAGGGAAACATAGCCGGCGATGTGTAATATGGAAGCAGGGGTGAAATTATGCAGTTGGAGGCCATAAAACTCCAGGAGCCCGCGGAGGAACGGATGAATTGGAAATCCGAGTCCCCTTAATAAGTAAGGAACAAGGCATACCCGCTCCCCCGTAGAGGGACTGGGGAAGCTCTCCGCTTGCTCCCCGCCGTTGTAGGTGGCGAGCCCGGCTCGGACGGGAACCATATACGCTAGAGGGAGAAATCCCTTAGTCTACAGTTCGACTAATCGATTGTGTGGGACAGAACACCTCTCTCAATCACCGAGCTTAGGGCTACGAGGGCGGGAGGAGGAGCTGCGGTTGTCGGCCATGCTGGAGTGGATTTTTCCGAAGCGCGCTCCGATGGATTCTCGCTGGGGACGATGATATGGATTGAATCTAAGAATCCCCATCCCTTTAATAGACAATTTATTTACCTGGCTAGGGGGCGAATGTAAAAACGCCCTGGCTCCTCGTATTCATTCGATGCGTGGAAGATAGCCCTTATTGGGCGCGGAAGCCAAGAGGTCCAACATTTATGGGGCCGGACACTGCTTAATAAACATTTGAAATTTGGAGAAGAACCCGCCTTGCAATGCCGAAGACAATACTGCGTGTCGGACCTGACGTCATTGAAGCCTGGTTCGGGGGCTACTGAGGGAGTCCTGGATTAGGGGGTCTCCGGACAGCCGGACTATATCCTTTGGCCGGACTATTGGACTATGAAGATACAAGATTGAAGACTGTGTCCTGTGTCCGGATGGGACTCTCCTTGGCGTGGAAGGCAAGCTAGGCAATACGGATATGTATATCTCCTCCTTTGTAACCGACCTTGTATAACCCTAGCCCCCTCCGGTGTCTATATAAACCAGAGGGATTTAGTCCGTAGGACAACATACAATCATACCATAGGCTAGCTTCTAGGGTTTAGCCTCTCTGATCTCGTGGTAGATCAACTCTTGTACTACTCATATTATCAAGAATAATCAAGCATGACGTAGGGTTTTACCTCCATCAAGAGGGCCCGAACCTGGGTAAAACATCGTGTCCCCTGCCTCCTGTTACCATCCGCCTTAGACGCATAGTTCGGGACCCCCTACCCGAGATCCGCCGGTTTTGACACCGACAGTGGCGTTACCCACCGTATAGGAAGTATTAGACCTAGACACAGGGCATAATTATCGTGGCGCTCCGAAGTCAAATTCCACGTTAATGTATTCACACTTAGAGTGTATGTCTTCATTGATTGAAGATATACGTTATTTCGTGTGCTGCACATCTAATTCATCAATATGCATAAGCGTTAGGATGTGTGTCCAATCACAGGACATTTGAGGATTCTAAGATATTTAGCTCACACCGCAATTTGCAAAACCTTTTCTTATACAAGGGCTTTGTGAAGATATCTGCCAATTGCTCTTCAGTGTTGACGTGAACGATATCAATATCTTCCTTCATGACATGATCTCTGAAAAAGTGATGACGAATCTGAATGTGCTTTGTCTTTGAGTGCTGAACTGGGTTGTTGGGAATCTTGATGGCGCTTTCATTGTCGCAGTAGAGTGGCACATGCTTCAGGTGGATGCCATAGTCCTTGAGAGTTTGCTTCATCCATAGAAGCTGAGCGCAGCAAGATCCAGAAGCCATGTATTCGGATTCAGTAGTGGAGAGTGATACACAGTTCCGCTTCTTTCAAGACCAACAAACAAGAGATTGTCCAAGAAAGTGACATGTGCCTGATGTGGACTTGTGATGAACCTTGTCACCAGCATAATCAGCATCTTAGAATCCAACTAGATCAAACCCTGAGCCCTTTGGATACCATAATCCTAGTGTTCGGGGTGTAAGCCAAATATCAAAGAATCCGCTTCATGGCTAAGTGATGCGATTCCTTTAGTGCCGCTTGGAATCGGGCACACATGCAAACACTAAGCATTATATCCGGCCTAGATGCACATAAGTAGAGTAAAGAACCAATCATGGAGCGGTATACCTTTTGGTTGAACTCTTTACCATTGTCGTCGGGGCCCAGATAACTTTTGGTTCGCATTGGCGTCGTGTATCCTTTGCAGTCTTGCATTCCAAACTTCTTCATGCAATCTTTGAGGTATTTTTCTTGTGGTATGAAGATGCCATTACTCTTCCGACGGATTTGAAGACCAAGGAAGAATTTCAGCTCACCCATCATGGACATCTGATATTGCTCTTGCATCATATGCCCAAACTCATCACTGAATCTCTTGTCAGTGCAGCCGAAGATAATGTCATCCACATAGATTTGGCATACAAACAGTTCACCATCATATGTGTTCATGAACAGAGTGGGATCTAGTGAACTAGGTTTGAACCCTTTGCTCTTTAGGAAGTCTTTGAGTGTGTCATACCAAGCTCGAGGTGCTTGTTTTAGGACATACAGTGCCTTGTTGAGCTTGTATACCATGTTAGGATGCTTTGGGTCTTCAAAACCAGGTGGTTGTGCAACATACACTTCTTCTTCAATCTTGTCGTTGAGAAAGGCACTCTTTACATCCATTTGGTACAGAAGAATGTTGTTGTGGTTGGCATATGCTAGCAGTATACGAAAGGCTTCAAGCCTAGCCATAGGAGCAAATGTTTCATCGAAGTCAATTCCCTCAACTTGTGTGTAACCTTGAGCAACGGGACGAGCCTTGTTTCTGACAACTTGACCATGCTCATCTTGTTTGTTGTGATAGATCCATTTGGTGCCGATAATATTGTGCTTGCGAGGATCTGGACGCTTTACTAGCTCCCACACATTGTTCAACTCGAACTGTTGAAACTCTTCTTGCATAGCTTGAATCCATTCTGGTTCCATGAAGGCTTCATCAACTTTCTTGGGTTCAGATATAGAGAAAAATGCAAAGTGCCCACAAAAATTTTCTAGCTGTGTTGCTCTTGAACGAGTGAGTGGACCGGGTGCATTGATGCTATCAATTATCTTGTCAATATGTACTTCATTTGCAACACGAGGATGAACTGGACAAAGTTTTTGCCCTTGTTGATCATTGTCTTCATCTTCAACATTGGCTTCAGGCTAAGTAGTGTCTTCAGGCTGATTAGGTGCAGAAATGATGATTTCCTCTTTAGCATGTGCCTCTGAAGGTATGATTTCTCCAGTACCCATAAGCTTGATAGATTCACTTGGTGTAGCTTCATCTAGCAAATTTGGCAGGTGCTCTCTTTGCGAGCCGTTAGTCTCATCGAACCACACATCCACAGTTTCAACCACTTTGTAGTGAAAGAGATTCAAGACTCTGTAGGAGTGTGAATCCTTTCCATAGCCAAGCATAAATCCTTCATGTGCTTTCGGCGCAAATTGTGAAGTGTGATGCGCATCCTTGATCCGGCACCTAACACCAAATACTCTGAAGTAGCTGACGTTTGGCTTCTTACCAGTCAGGAGCTCATATGTTGTCTTCTTTAGGAACTTGTGAAGATAAACACGGTTGATGACGTGGCATGCAGTATCAATAGCTTCATGCCAGAGCATCGTCTGTGCCATCTCAATGAGGGTTCTGTTCTTGCGCTCCATGATGCCATTCTGCTGAGGTGTGTATGGAGCCGAGAACTCATGTGTTGTCGGAGTAATGGGCCACGGGTAGGCCAACCCGAGGCCCAGAACCTTTCAAGACATCGGGGCAGGTTGCGCCCCTCAAGACCCCAGGACGAAGAGTCGCCTTCTGAGGAGTCGACGGCAAGACGGCCGACTGCCCGCTCGCGGCCGAGTCCCAGGGACGACTTCAGGATAAAGCCGACTCCTGACTGGTGACGTCCAGAAAAGCCAGCTTTGGGGAGTCGGCCTGCGACTCCAACAAACCCCATGACCTCATCAAAGGGGACGGGGCAGGGGCGTGGCTACAGTGAAGCCCACCCCCGCCCCTTACCAAGGGCACGCATGGCCACAGCACGCCGTACCCCGGAAGATCTCCGTGCGGCGTGGCACTGTTGCCATGCCGGCCCTGACATCAGCACCGCAGGGCCGAATCATGCACCCACGACGGCTTGTCTGTACGGCCTAGAGGCAGCAGACCCCACCAGTCAGTGAGACCTCAGGAGACGGCAGGAGAACCACCAGTCGGACTCGTCGGGAATCGGCCCGGGGGAGTTGGCCGAGCCCTCCCCCGGGGCCCACGCGCCATTAATCAAGATGTGATGGGGAGTGGCGACAGTGATCGTCCGCCGGGCGGCGGGGCTGTTGCCATGACCTCATGATCAAGCCCGCGTCATCAGAAGCACGGCTACAGTAATCAGCAGCCGGCAAGACCCGCCCGTGGAGGACGCGGCCTGTCGGCTCCGTACCAGGCCAGCCTGCGGGGCCCGCCAGTCGGTGGGCCCCAGCGGTCGGCAGAGAAGACGGAGGCCAGAGGCACTGACAGCTGGGCCCGTGTCCAGCCGGATTACCATTGTACCCCTGGGGGGTAGGCCTATATAAACCCCCCAGGGCACCCATGCAAAGGGTTGGAACCCATTAGCTCTAGACCAGATTATATAGAAGGGAGAGAGCTAGCCTTGCCCTCTCCTACCTCCAAGAAATAGCTCAAGGAGCAACCGTGTAAACACTTTGCCATAGTGATCATGCAGAGACCCCGCAGAGCAGCAGTAGGGGTATTATCTCCTCGGAGAGCCCTGAAGCTGGGTAAGATTCGCCGGCGTGCATGTCTTCGCCTCATCCCGTTTCCAGGCACCGGCGACGTTCTACTCGCCCCCACCATGATAAGCCATCCTTTGGCATATGTCGCACCAAACCCCCGACATGTGTGATGCCCAATGTATCTAGATAAGTGTCGAGGCCTGTGTTCTTGAATTCAGTGTCGTTGTCACTTCTAATGTGCTTGATCTTGATGTCATAATTAGTCATGGCACAATTGGCGAATTGTCTGAAGACATCCTGCACTTCAGGCTTGTAGAGAATTATGTGCACCCATGTATATCTTGAGTAAACATCAACAATGATGAAGCCATAGAGGCAAGCAGTGGTAGTAAGGGTAGAATAGTGAGTAGAGCCGAATAAGTCCATGTGAAGCAGCTTGAAGGGACATGTCGTTGTCATGATTGTCTTCGAGGGATGCTTGGCCTGAGTCATCTTTCCAGCTTCGCAGGCATCGCATAAATGATCCTTCTAGAACTTGATGCCCTTGATGCCTATGCCATGCTTCTTCTTCGCGAGAGTGTGCAAGTTCCTCATGCCCGCCTGCCCTAGCCTCCGATGGCAGAGCCAGCACTCTAAAGCTTTTGCTAGAAGGCATACGGCCAACTGTGGTCCTGCTGAGAAATCTACCATGTATAGATCATCCTTTCGATACCCTTCGAATACTAGAGATTTGTCATATTCCATAAGCACAAGGCAGTGATATTTTCCAAATATCACAATCATGTTTAGATCACAAAGCATTGAGACAGATATTAAGTTGAAACCAAGGGATTCAACAAGCATCACTTTATCCATGTGCTGATCCTTTGAGATTGCAACTCTACCTAGTCCCAATACCTTGCTTTTACCAGTGTCAGCAAATGTGATGTGACTTTTGTCAGACGGACGTAGGGTTTAATCCATAAGAAGACTTCGATCACCAGTCATGTGGTTAGTGCATCCACTGTCCATGATCCACTCAGAAGCCATTGGTGTCGTACCCTATAGTGCAGTTTGGGGGATAGGCTTCACCAAGGGAAATGTGAAGCATAAACATTTGACGAACAAGCATATTATCAAAGTTCTGATCCTTGTTAGGGTAGATAGGATGTTTGTCTAGAAATCCTGGGACGAAATACATAGTAAGACCATTCTGGCAATTTATCTTGCGTCCGACAAGATGTTTTAGGTCCCCAGCATAAGCATCAGAAGCCTTTGATTTCCGGCTGGAGACCTTTTCCTGCAAAAGAGAGTTATTTTTTCTTAACCACCCACATCTTTAGGGGTGGCTTAGAAGCAATGAGTACAAGTGCAGCATCTGAGAACTTTGGCTTTGGAGCCCTAGCAAATAGTCTTGCAGGAGGTGAATAATACTCATAAGAATAGGCAGAAAAGTTCTTGGTCTTATGAACATAGCGGTTTAATGAAAGACGCTCATATTCATAAGTTTGAGTATGGTTTCCCTGCAAAACATTGGTGTTAGGGTGGCTCTGATGAGTCCTCCGTCTGTATGAAGCCTTTGGATCATATGAAGCCTTTGGTCTGGGGTTTGTCTTCTTCCCAGGTGGTGTCATGATGACATTCACAGGAAGCTTCTCAAGACAACTTTTGGGAACCCAGATCTTCTTCAAAGGTGGTCAATTCCTACAGTTAGTACCAATATACCTAGCAAACACTTCACCATTCTAATTCTTAAACAATTTAAAGTTTGCATCAAAGGATTCATCAATGATAATCGGGTTAGCACAAGTGAAGCCAGACAAGGTAGATGGATCCACTGAAGGACCCTTAGCAGCAACCCATGTGGTTTTGGGGTAATGCTCAGGCTTCCAGTATGAACCATCAACATTCATTTTCCTCTCGAACCCAACACCCTCTTTCCTAGGGGTTCGGTTCAGAATCTTTTTCTTGAGGACATCGCATAGCGTCTGATGCCCTTTGAGGCGTTTGTACATCCCTATTTCAAGCAATGTCTTCAACCTAGCATTCTCATCAACAATAGTAGTGGTGTCGTCAAAAGAGGGGTTAGTTACCACATCAGCAGTTGAAGACATAGCAACAGTAGCAACAGTAGAACATTCAGCAATAGAGACAACATAATCACGCTCAAGACATTTTAAACATGGTGGCTCAAAGTTTTCATGAGCGGTACTGGTCTGTTGAGCACGAAGTGACTCATTCTCCTTTTGAAGATCTTCATGAGACGCTCTCAGGTTCTCAAGTTATTGCTTCCTTTGAAGATAATCATAAGAAAGCTTCTCATGAGTAGCTGAGAGAGTTTCATGACGACTTTCAAGTTCTTCGTACTTAACATGAAGATTTTTAATGTCTTCAATTAAGGACTGAGTTCGAGTCATTTCCGCGTCCAACAGGTCATCGCTTTTGTCTAGTAACTTTTGAATGTGTTCCATAACATTTTGTTGTTCCGTTGAAATTTTAGCAAGTGTTTTGTAGCTACGTTTAGATTCACATTCAGAGTCATCTTCACTGGATGTTTGAAAGTAAGCATCGCGTGAGTTTACCTCGGTACCACATGCCATGAAGCAGTAGGTAGGAGTAGAGTCATCCTCATCATCAGCATCGGCGTTGGCGACTATGTCATTGTCTTCGGTGTTGAAGATGGACTTGGTGACATAAGTAGAAGCTAGAGCCAGGCTTGCCACGCCTGAATCAGACTCCTCCTCCGACTCCACATCCGCCTCCTCAGAAGTAGACTCCTCCTCTGAATCCATCTCCTTGCCAACAAACACACGAGCCTTGCCTGATGAGCTCTTCTTGTATGATGAAGGCTTTGAAGAAGACTTTGAGGATTTCTTCTTCTTCTTGTCATCAGAATCATATTCCTTGCTCTTCTTCTTCTTCTTGGTCTCATTGTCCCATTGAGGACGCTCAGAGATGTAGTGACCAGGTTTCTTGCATTTGTGGCATGTTCTCTTCTTGTGGTCACAAGAGGAAGCTTCATCATTTCTTGAATTGGATCTTGAAGACTTTCGGAAACCTTTCTTCTTGGAGAACTTCTAGAACTTCTTAACGAGCATAGCTAGCTCTTTTCCAATGTCTCCAGGATCCCCAGAACCGCAGTCAGATTCTTCTTCATATGAGGACACAACCTTTGCCTTCAAAGCCCGGGTTCGGACATAGTTTGGGCCATAGATATGTCTCTTCTCAGATAATTGGAACTCATGTGTGTTGAGCCTCTCAAGTATGTCAGACGGACCGAGAGTATTGAAGTTAGGACGTTCTTGAATCATCAAGGCCAGGGTGTCGAATGAGTTGTCAAGTGATCTCAAGAGCTTCTTGACGATTGCATGCTTGGTGATCTCAGTGGCGCCAAGTGCGTGATGCTCATTTGTGATATCAGTGAGGCGATCAAACGTGAGCTGGAAATTCTCATTGTCGTTTCTCTTGAAGCGGTTAAAGAGGTTGTGAAGAACATCAATCCTTGAATCTCTCTGAGTTGAGATGCCTTCATTGACCTTGGAGAGCCAGTCCCAGACTAGCTTTGTAGTTTCCAGTGCACTCACACGGCCGTACTGTCCTTTGGTCAGATGACCACAGATGATGTTCTTGGCAGTCAAATCCAGTTGAATGAACCTCTTGACATCAGCAATGGTGACACCTTCACCGACCTTGGGAATGCCATTCTTGACGACATACCAGAGGTCGACGTCAATGGCTTCGAGATGCATACGCATCTTGTTCTTCCAATAGGGGTAATCAGTGCCATCGAAGACTGGGCATGCACCGGAGACCTTCATTATCCCTGCAGTCGACATAGCTAAAACTCCAGGTGGTTAAACCGAATCACAGAGAATAAGGGAGCACCTTTCTCTGATACCAATTGAAAGTGCTAGTTATCGACTAGAGGGGGGGTGAGTAGGAGATTTTTATGGAAGTCTTCAAAACACAAGGTCTTTGAAGACAAATAGTAGAAATGAGCCTATTTATATGTAGTGGAAGGTAGACTACACTAGACAGGCCATACTCAATTAAGCAATGAAGTGAAAGCACGATGACTATCAATAGCTAGGTAGTATGGATCGGGATGGAAGACAGTATGAAGCCAAACAGTTAATAGTCTTCACTCAGTGAAGTCAATCAAAATAGACAGGCAGGTAATGACTTCACGAAGACAAACTGTAAAGTAAAGGGAGTGAAGGATAGAACCAGTTTCTTGATGAAGACTAGGATTTGTAGACCAGTTCCAGTTGCTATGACAACTGTACGTCTGGTTAGGGAGGCTGAGATTTAACTCAGAAGATCGTGTCTTCACCTTATTCCCCTTGAGCTAAGGACACCCAGTCCTCGCCCAATCACTCTGGTAAGTCTTCAAGGTATACTTCCAGACCTTCACATACTTCGTTCACTGGAAATCCACAATGGCTCTTGGATGCTCAGAATGCGACGCCAAACCGGCTGGAGAATTCATAGTCCTCAAGTGTAACGAGTCTTCAGGTCACGCAGACAGAAAGACTTCAGTGATGCCTAACACTCTTTGGCTCTGGGTGTTTTGGGCTTTGTCCTCGCAAGGATCTCTCTCTCAAATGCTTCGGAGGTGGGTTGCTCTCAAACGACAAAAGTCGTGCACTAACTCTAAGCAGCCACCAATTTATAATGTAGGGGGTGGGATATTTATAGCCAGGAGGCAACCCGACCTGATTTGTCTAAAATGACCCTGGGTCACTAAGGAACCGACACGTGTCCAACGGTCGGATTTCAAACACATGCGACTTGGGCTACAAGTAAAGCCAACTCTGGATAAGATTTGCTCTCATTGTTTTCGCTCGAAGACATAGGATTTAGTTGAGCGTCACTTCAGTCACTCTGAATTTGTTCACTTGGACCCCACTTAACAGTACGGTGGTTCCTATGACTCAACAAAGAAGAAAAGGAAACTACGAAAAAAATGTGTCTTCGCACTCCATAGTATTCATTTGAATGTCTTCTCATGTCATAATATTCATCGTGAATGTCTTCACGTACCACCATTGTCTTCAAACATTTTTAGGGGTCATCTCTGGTAGGTAAACCGAATCAATAAGGGACTACTACCTGTGTTATCCTGCATTTCTCACAAACACATTAGTCCCTCAACCAAGTTTGTTGTCAATACTCCAAAACCAACTAGGGGTGGCACTAGATGCACTTACAGTGCATTTCATGGATATTGCCCAGAATCACTCTTCAAAGTGAAAACCCATGACCTAACCTCAATATTAGGGTCCTACCACTCATCATTCCTTTTATAAAGGTGTTTCTTTTAGGGGGGTCATAGTATTAGCATTGCTAATGGCAGCGATTATTTTTTAGAACCCCAATACCCGACGTTCGATCGCCAGGGAGGAGGGCTGAGCGGGTGAAACCGATCGACGGGGAGGAGTAGTCCCAACGACTGTTCTGGTCGTTCACCATGGGGTAGGCCAGTGGAACTCCCGACCGACCCAAGAGGCTCAGTAAAAAAATTTGGTTAAAATTGCCATGCTAAACATTAAAACAAGAAAAGGTCGAGTGATCTAGAAATTCTCTTTGCCATGCTAAACTTTAAAACTGCCATCCTCTAGATAAAAAGCGCTAGAAACTTTAAACTACCACCCTCTAGATAAAAAGTGCATGAAAAAGCATAAAATTTATATTAAAAATGCGATGCTCTGATTTCTTTTTGAAAATTACCATGCTACTTTGTAAAAATTGCTATCCTATATAAAAAAATGTTTTATCTGGATAAGCCCCAAAATAAACCTCCATGCCATAAAAAATGCCATCCATTCAACATTTAAAAATGCATTTCTCATAAAGCTGCCATGGCATTAAAAACGACAATGTCATCCTCTTAAAAAATGACATGGACAAAAAACAATGCATTTCTTATAAAAGAAAATGTCATGTCAATGTAATTTTTTGGCCATGCCAATAAAAAATAAGAACTGCCATCCTCCTAATAATAAAAATGCCACATCAACAATAATGAAAAATGACATGCTCTATATAATAAAAAAATTATCCTGTTAATAATTAAACTGCCATCCTTCTAATAATAAAAATGACATGTCAACAACAATAAGACGTGTCATGCTCCCTGAATAAAACCGCCATCATGTTAATAATTAAATTGCCATCCTAATAATAATAATAAAAATGCCATGTCAACATATAATAAAAATGCCATTTCCCCCGATAATAAAACTACCATCCAGTTAATAATAAACCTACCACCCTCTTGATGATAAAAAATGCCATGTTAATACTGAAGGAAATATGCCCTAGAGGCAATAATAAAGTTATTATTTATTTCCTTATATCATGATAAATGTTTATTATTCATGCTAGAATTGTATTAACCGGAAACATAATACATGTGTGAATACATAGACAAACAGAGTGTCACTAGTATGCCTCTACTTGACTAGCTCGTTAATCAAAGATGGTTATGTTTCCTCACCATAGACAAAAGAGTTGTTATTTGATTAACGAGATCACATCATTAGTTGAATGATCTGATTGACATGACCCATTCCATTAGCTTAGCACCCGATCGTTTAGTATGTTGCTATTGCTTTCTTCATGACTTATACATGTTCCTATGACTATGAGATTATGTAACTCCCGTGTGCCGGAGGAACACTTTGTGTGCTACCAAACGTCACAACATAACTGGGTGATTATAAAGGTGCTCTATAGGTGTCTCCAAAGGTACATGTTGGGTTGACGTATTTCGAGATTAGGATTTGTCACTCCAATCGTCGGAGAGGTATCTCTGGGCCCTCTCGGTAATGCACATCACATAAGCCTTGAAAGCATTGCAACCAATGAGTTAGTTACGAGATGATGTATTACGGAACGAGTAAAGAGACTTGACGGTAACGAGATTGAACTACGTATTAAGATACCGACGATCGAATCTCGGGCAAGTAACATACCGATGACAAAGGGAACAACGTATGTTGTTATGCGGTCTGACCGATAAAGATCTTCATAGAATATGTAGGAGCCAATATGGGCATCCAGGTCCCACTATTGGTTATTGACCGGAGACGTGTCTCGGTCATGTCTACATTGTTCTCGAACCGTAGGGTCCGCACGCTTAACGTTACGATGACAGTTATTATGAGTTTATGCATTTTGATGTACCGAAGATTGTTCGGAGTCCCGGATGTGATCATGGACATGACGAGGAGTCTCGAAATGGTCGAGACATAAAGATTGATATATTGGAAGCCTATGTTTGGATATCGGAAGTGTTCCGGGTGAAATCGGGATTTTACCGGAGTACCGGGAGGTTACCGGAACCCCCCGGGAACTATATGGGCCTTAGTGGGCTTTAGTGGAAAGGAGAAAGGGGCAGCCCAAGGTGGCCGCGCGCCTCCCCCCTCCCCTAGTCCTATTAGGACAAGGAGAGGTGGTCGGCCCCCTCTCTCTTTCCCCCCTCGAGGAATCCTATTCCAACTAGGATTGGGGGGGATCCTACTCCCAGAGGGAGTAGGACTCCCTTGGCGCGCCCTCCTTGGCCGGCCGCCCCCTCCCCCTTGGCTCCTTTATATACGGAGGCAGGGGGCACCCTAGGACACACAAGTTGATCCTTGAGATCGTTCCTTAGCCGTGTGCGGTGCCCCCTGCCACCATATTCCACCTCGATCATATTATAGCGGTGCTTAGGCGAAGCCCTGCGACGGTACAACATCAAGATCGTCACCACGCCGTCGTGCTGACGGAACTCCTCCCCGACGCTTTGCTGGATCGGAGCCCGGGGATCGTCATCGAGCTGTACGTGTGCTAAGAACTCAGAGGTGCCAGAGTAACGGTACTTGGATCGGTCGGATCGGGAAGACGTACGACTACTTCCTCTATGTTGCGTCAATGCTTCCGCAGTCGGTCTGCGTGGGTACGTAGACAACACTCTCCCCTCTCGTTGCTATGCATCACCATGATCTTGTGTGTGCGTAGGAATTTTTTTGAAATTACTACGTTCCCCAACAGTGGCATCCGAGCCTAGGTTTTATATGTTGATGTTATATGCATGAGTAGAACACAAGTGAGTTGTGGGCGATATAAGTCATACTGCCTACCAGCATGTCATACTTTGGTTCAGCGGTATTGTTGGACGAGACGACCCAGACCAACATTACACGTATGCTTACGCGAGACCGGTTCCCCCGACGTGCTTTGCACATAGGTGGCTTGCGGGCGACTGTCTCTCCAACTTTAGTTGAACCGAGTATGGCTACGCCCGGTCCTTGCGAAGGTTAAAACGGAGTCAAATTGACAAACTATCGTTGTGGTTTTGATGCGTAGGTGAGATTGGTTCTTGCTTAAGCCCGTAGCAGCCACGTAAAACTTGCAACAACAAAGTAGAGGACGTCTAACTTGTTTTTGCAGGGCATGTTGTGATGTGATATGGTCAAGGCATGATGATGAATTTTATTGTATGAGATGATCATGTTTTGTAACCGAGTTATCGGCAACTGGCAGGAGCCATATGGTTGTCGCTTTATTGTATGCAATGCAATCGCGATGTAATGATTTACTTTATCACTAAGCGGTAGCGATAGTCGTGGAAGCATAAAATTGGCGAGACGACAACGATGCTACGATGGAGATCAAGGTGTCGCGCCGGTGACGATGGTGATCATGACGGTGCTTCGGAGATGAAGATCACAGGCACAAGATGATGATGGCCATATCATATCACTTATATTGATTGCATGTGATGTTTATCTTTTATGCATCTTATCTTGCTTTGATTGATGGTAGCATTAAGATGATCTCTCACTAAATTATTAAGAAGTGTTCTCCCTGAGTATGCACCATTGCCAAAGTTCGTCGTGCCCAGACACCACGTGATGATCGGGTGTGATAAGCTCTACGTCCATCTACAACGGGTGCAAGCCAGTTGTGCACACGCAGAATACTCGGGTTAAACTTGACGAGCCTAGCATATGCAGATATGGCCTCGGAACACGGAGACCGAAAGGTCGAGCGTGAATCATATAGTAGATATGATCAACATAACGATGTTCACCATTGAAAACTACTCCATTTCACGTGATGATCGGTTATGGTTTAGTTGATTTGGATCACGTGATCACTTAGAGGATTAGAGGGATGTCTATCTAAGTGGGAGTTCTTTAAGTAATTTGATTAATTGAACTTAAATTTATCATGAACTTAGTCCTGGTAGTATTTTGCAAATTATGTTGTAGATCAATAGCTCGCGTTGTTGCTTTCATATGTTTATTTTGATATGTTCCTAGAGAAAATTGTGTTGAAAGATGTTAGTAGCAATGATGCGGATTGGATCCGTGATCTGAGGTTTATCCTCATTGCTGCACAGAAGAATTATGTCCTTGATGCACCGCTAGGTGACGGACCTATTGCAGGAGCAGATGCAGACGTTATGAACGTTTGGCTAGCTCAATATGATGACTACTTGATAGTTTAGTGCACCATGCTTAATCGCTTAGAATCGGGACTTCAAAGACGTTTTGAACATCATGGAGCATATGAGATGTTCCAGGAGTTGAAGTTAATATTTCAAGCAAATACCCGAGTTGAGAGATATGAAAGTCTCCAACAAGTTCTATAGCTAAAAGATGGAGGAGAATCGCTCAACTAGTGAGCATGTGCCCAGATTGTCTGAGTACAACAATCGCTTGAATCAAGTGGGAGTTAATCTTCCAGATAAGATAGTGATTGACAGAATTCTCTAGTCACCATCACCAAGTTAGTAGAACTTTGTGATGAACTATGATATGCAAGGGATAATGGAAACGATTCCCAAGCTCTTCGTAATGCGGAAATTGACGAAGGTAGAAATCGAGAAAAACATCAGGTGTTGATGGTAGACAAGACCACTAGTTTCAAGAAAAGGGCAGAGGGAAGAAGGGGAACTTCAAGAAGAACAGCAAGCAAGTTGCTGCTCAAGTGAAGAAGCCCAAGTCTGGTCCTAAGCCTGAGACTAAGTGTTTCTACTGCAAAGGGACTGGTCACTAGAAGCGGAACTACCCCAAGTGATTGGCAGATAAGAAGGATGGCAAAGTGAACATAAGTATATTTAATATACATGTTATTGATGTGTACTTTACTAGTGTTTATAGCAACCCCTCAGTATTTGATACTAGTTCAGTTGCTAAGATTAGTAACTCGAAACGGGAGTTGCAGAATAAACAGAGACTAGTTAAGGGTGAAGTGACGATGTGTGTTGGAAGTGGTTCCAAGATTGATATGATCATCATCGCACACTCCCTATACTTTCGGGATTAGTGTTGAACCTGAATAAGTGTTATTTGGTGTTTGCGTTAAGCATGAATATGATTTGATCATGTTTATTGTAATACGGTTATTCATTTAAGTAAGAGAATAAATTGTTGTTCTGTTTACATGAATAAAACCTTATATGGTTACACACCCAATGAAAATAGTTCGTTGGATCTTGATCGTAGTGATACACATAATCATAATATTGAAACCAAAAGATGCAAAGTTAATAATGATAGTGCAACTTATTTGTAGCACTGCCGTTTAGGTCATATTGGTGTAAAGCGCATGAAGAAACTCCATGCTGATGGGATTTTGGAATCACTTGATTATGAATCACTTGATGCTTGCGAACCATGCCTCATGGGCAAGATGACTAAGACTCCGTTCTCCGGAGCGAGCAACTGACTTATTGGAAATAATACATACTGATGTATGTGGTCCGATAAATATTGAGGCTCGCGACAAGTATCATTATTTTCTGATCTTCACAGATGATTTGAGCAGATATGAGTATATCTACTTGATGAAACATAAGTCTGAAACATTTGAAAAGTTCAAAGAATTTCAGAGTGAAGTGAAAAATCATCGTAACAAGAAAATAAAGTTTCTACGATCTGATCGTAGAGAAGAGTATTTGAGTTACGAGTTTAGGCCTTCAGTTTAAAACAATGTGAAATAGTTTCACTACTCACGCCACCTGGAACACCACAATGTAATGGTGTGTTCGAACGTCATGACCGTACTTTATTAGATATGGTGCGATCTATGATGTCTCTTACCGATCTACCACTATCATTTTGGCGTTATGCATTAGAGACAGCTGCATTCACGTTAAAAGGGCACCATCTAAATCTGTTGAGACGACACCGTATGAACTATGGTTTGGCAAGAAACCAAAGTTGTCCTTTCTTAAAGTTTGGGGTTGCGATGCTTATATGAAAAAGTTTCATCCTGATAAGCTCAAACTCAAATCAGAGAAGTGCGTCTTCATAGGATACCCAAAAGAAAATGTGGGGTACACCTTCTATCATAGATCCGAAGGCAAGATATTCGTTGCTTAGAATGGATCCTTTCTAGAGAAGGAGTTTCTCTCGAAAGAAGTGAGTGGGAGGAAAGTAGAACTTGATGAGGTAACTGTACCTGCTCCCTTATTGGAAAGTAGTTCATCACAGAAATCTGTTCCTGTGACTACTACACCAATTAGTGAGGAAGCTAATGATGATGATCATGTAACTTCAGATCAAGTTACTACCAAATCTCGTAGGTAAACCAGAGTGAGACCCACACCAGAGTGGTACGGTAATCCTATTCTGGAAGTCATGTTACTAGACCATGACGAACTTGCGAACTATGAGGAAGCGATGATGAGCCCAGATTCCGCGAAATGGTTTGAGGCCATGAAATCTGAGATATGATCCATGTATGAGAACAAAGTATGGACTTTGATGGATTTGCCCGATGATCGGCAAGCCATAGAAAATAAATGGATCTTCAAGAGGAAGACGGACGCTGATAGTAGTGTTACTATCTAGAAATCTAGAATTGTCGCAAAAGGTTTTCGACAAGTTCAAGGTGTTGACTACGATGAGATTTTCTCACTCGTATCTATGCTTAAGTCTGTCCGAATCATGTTAGCAATTGTCGCATTTTATGAAATCTGGCAAATGGATAAACGAAACTGCATTCCTTAATGGATTTACTAAAGAAGAGTTGTATACGATGCAACTAGAAGGTTTTGTCAATCCTAAAGGTGTTAACTAAATATGCAAGCTCCAGCGATCCATCTATGGACTGGTGCAAGAATCTCGGAGTTGGAATATACGCTTTGATAAGTTGATCAAAGCATATAGTTCTATACAGACTTGCGGTGAAGCCTGTATTTACAAGAAAGTGAGTGGGAGCACTACATCATTTCTGATAAGTATATGTGTATGACATATTGTTGATCAGAAATAATGTAGAATTATTCTGCAAAGCATAAAGGAGTGTTTGAAAGGAGTTTTTCAAAGAAAGACCTCGGTAAAGCTGCTTACATATTGAGCATCAAGATCTATAGAGATAGATCAAGACGCTTGATAAGTTTTTTCAATGAGTACATACCTTGACAAGATTTTGAAGTAGTTCAAAATGGAACAGTCAAAGAAAGAGTTCTTGCCTGTGTTGCAAGGTGTGAAATTGATTAAGACTCAAAGCCCGACCACGGCAGAAGATAGAAATAGAATGAAAGTCATTCCCTATGCCTCAGCCATAGGTTCTATAAAGTATGCCATGCTGTGTACCAGATCTATTGTATACCCTACACTGTGTTAAGCAAGGGAGTACAATAGTGATCTAAGAGTAGATCACTGGACAGCGGTCAAAATTATCCTTAGTGGAATAAGGAAATATTTCTCAATTATGGAGGTGACAAAAAGGTTCGTCGTAAAAGGATACGTCGATGCAAGTTTTGACACAGATCTAGATGACTCTAAGTCTCTATCTAGATACATGTTGAAAGTGGGAGCAATAAGCTAGAGTAGCTCCGTGCAGAGCATTGTTGACATAGAAATTCGCAAAATACTTACGGATCTGAATGTGGCGGACCCGTTGACTAAAATTATCTCACAAGCAAAACTTGATCACACCTTAGTACTCTTTGGGTGTTAATCACATAGCGATGTGAACTAGATTACTGACTCTAGTAAACCCTTTTGGGTGTTGATCACATATTGATGTGAACTATGGGTGTTAATCACATGGTGATGTAAATCATTACTGTGTAATCTAGATTATTGACTCTAGTGCAAGTGGGAGACTGAAGGAAATATGCCCTAGAGGCAATAATAAAGTTATTATTTATTTCCTTATATCATGATAAATGTTTATTATTCATGCTAGAATTGTATTAACCGGAAACATAATACATGTGTGAATACATAGACAAACAGAGTGTCACTAGTATGCCTCTACTTGACTAGCTCGTTAATCAAAGATGGTTATGTTTCCTAACCATAGACAAAAGAGTTGTTATTTGATTAACGAGATCACATCATTAGTTGAATGATCTGATTGACATGACCCATTCCATTAGCTTAGCACCCGATCGTTTAGTATGTTGCTATTGCTTTCTTCATGACTTATACATGTTCCTATGACTATGAGATTATGTAAATCCCGTGTTCCGGAGGAACACTTTGTGTGCGACCAAACGTCACAACGTAACTGGGTGATTATAAAGGTGCTCTACAGGTGTCTCTAAAGGTACATGTTGGGTTGACGTATTTCGAGATTAGGATTTGTCACTCCGATCGTCGGAGAGGTATCTCTGGGCCCTCTCGATAATGCACATCACATAAGCCTTGCAAGCATTGAAACCAATGAGTTAGTTGCGAGATGATGTATTACGGAACGAGTAAAGAGACTTGCCGGTAACGAGATTAAACTACGTATTAAGATACCGACGATCGAATTTCGGGCAAGTAACATACCGATGACAAAGGGAACAACGTATGTTGTTATGCGGTCTGACCAATAAAGATCTTCGTAGAATATGTAGGAGCCAATATGGGCATCCAGGTCCCGCTATTGGTTATTGACCGGAGACGTGTCTCGGTCATGTCTACATTGTTCTCGAACCGTAGGGTCCGCACGCTTAACGTTACGATGACAGTTATTATGAGTTTATGCATTTTGATGTACCGAAGATTGTTCGGAGTCCCGGATGTGATCATGGACATGACGAGGAGTCTCGAAATGGTCGAGACATAAAGATTGATATATTGGAAGCCTATGTTTGGATATCGGAAGTGTTCCGGGTGAAATCGGGATTTTACCGGAGTACCGGGAGGTTACCGGAACCCCCCGGGAACTATATGGGCCTTACTGGGCTTTAGTGGAAAGGAGAAAGGGGCAGCCCAAGGTGGCCGCGTGCCTCCCCCCTCCCCTAGTCCTATTAGGACAAGGAGAGGTGGCCGGCCCCCTCTCTCTCTTTCCCCCCTCGAGGAATCCTATTCCAACTAGGATTGGGGGGGGGGAATCCTACTCCCAAAGGGAGTAGGACTCCTTTGGCGCGCCCTCCTTGGCCGGCCGCCCCCTCCCCCTTGGCTCCTTTATATATGGAGGCAGGGGGGCACCCTAGGACACACAAGTTGATCCTTGAGATCGTTCCTTAGCCGTGTGTGGTGCCCCCTAACACCATATTCCACCTCGATCATATTATAGCGGTGCTTAGGCGAAGCCCTGCGACGGTAGAACATCAAGATCATCACCACGCCGTCGTGCTGACGGAACTCCTCCCCGACTCTTTGCTGGATCGGAGCCCGGGGATCGTCATCGAGCTGTACGTGTGCTAAGAACTCGGAGGTGCCGGAGTAACGGTACTTGGATCGGTCGGATCAGGAAGACGTACGACTACTTCCTCTACGTTGCGTCAACGCTTCCGCAGTCGGTCTGTGTGGGTACGTAGACAACACTCTCCCCTCTTGTTGCTATGCATCACCATGATCTTGTGTGTGCGTAGGAATTTTTTTGAAATTACTACGTTCCCCAACAAATACTTGTTAAAATGATAATATCTTAATAATAAAAAAATCCATGTGAACAATAATAAAAGTGACAAGCTACGTACAATAATAATAATAAATGCCATGTTATCTATAAATAAAAAATTCATATGGCAATTTAAAGAATCTCCTCTAAAAAATATGGATTTTTGTTCTTTCAAAATGTCAAAATTCAGGATTTTCAGAATGTTTTAAATGAAAACTAGATTTAAAAAATAGCTTTAGAAATATGTAGAAGTGTTGGTCCCAAGTGTTATAAACCCCCTAATTGGTCCAGTGATAAGTCCCTGCCCCCCCCTATGTAGGAGGTGGCATGATCGAAGCCTGCACATTGCGTAAACATTGGCTGCACATTTTATTGGAAATAGAGAGCGTTCACAAGGAATCAGCTGATAGCAAACTAGTTCATCATCCTACGTTGCGAGGGGCCTCTTTCAAGACTCGTGCAATGGGCTGCACACTTTTAGGTAGAAAAAAAGACAAAGAGGGTTCCCGAGGAATCAAGTGATAGAAAATTACTTCAGCAATCTGCTACTTCTTAAGCTTGCGTTAGTTTTTGCCTTGAAGAGGATAGAGTGATCCAACAAAGTAGAGATAAGTATGTCCCTCAGTTTGAGAACCAAGGTATTAATCCAGTCGGAGGTCCAAGAAAGTCTCCAATCTATGCACCTGCACAAACAATCAAACACTTGCACCCAACACGATAAAGGGGTTGTCAATCCCTTCGTGGTCACTTGCAAGGATGAGATCCGATAGAGATAGATATAAAAGATTAGTAAAACGTAAAACAAAGTAAAAACAATTAAATTGCAGCAAAGTAAAAAAAAATAGACCCGGGGCCATAGGTTTCACTAGAGGCTTCTCTCTTGAAAGAAAACATATGCTGGGTGAACAAATTACTGTCGAGCAATTGATAGAAAACCGCAAAGTTATGACGATATCCAAGGCAATGATTATGAATATAAGCATCACGTCTGTGTCAAGTAGACCGACTCCTGCCTGCATCTACTACTATTACTCCACACATCGACCGCTATCCAGCATGCATCTAGAGTATTAAGATCATACGAACGTTCTTAACACCTTATGTAAGATGACATGATGTAGAGGGATAAACTCAAGCAATATGATGAAAAACCCATCTTTTTACCCTTGATGGCAACAATACAATACGTGCCTCGCTACCCCTACTTTGTCACTGGGTGAGGACATGGCAAGATTGAACCCAAAACTAAGCACCTCTCCCATTGCAAGAAGAACCAATCTAGCTGGCCAAACCAAACCGATAATTTGAAGGGAAATACAAAGATATTTAATCATGCATAAAAGAGTTCAGAGAAGACTCGAATAATATTCATAGATAATCTGATCATATATCCACAATTCATCGGATTTCAACAAACACACCGCAAAAAGAACATTACATCAAATAGATCTGCAAGAACATCGAGGAGAACATTGTACTGAAGATCAAAGAGACAGAAGAAGCCATGTAGCTACTAGCTATGGACCCATAGATCTATGGTAAACTACTCACACTTCATCGGAAGGGTAGCAAGGTTGATGTAGATGCCCTCTATCCCCCTATGACAGGATGCCAGAAAAGGCCCCGAGATGGGATCTCACGGGAACAGAGGCTTGCAGCAGCGGAAAAGTATTTTCATGGACGCTTCTGTTGGTTTGGAAATATTTGGGAATTTATAGAGCAAAAATAAGGGTTGGAGGATTCACGGGGGGGCACGAAAGCCGGGGGCGCCCCCTAGGGCACTCCCTGTGGGCTTGTGGGTCCCTCGGGATTCTTCTGACCCCCTCTCCAAGCTCCGTGGATGTCTTCTAATCCAAGAAAAAACATCGCAAAAGTTTTATTCCGTTTGGACTCCATTCGATATTCCTTTTCTGTAAAACTCAAAAACAAGGAAAAACAGAAACTGGCACTGGGCTCTAGGTTAATAGGTTGGCCCAAAACTAATATAAAATAGCATATTAATGCATATAAAACATCCAAAACAGATAATATAATAGCATGGAACAATCAAAAATTTTAGATACGTTGGAGACGTATCAAGCATCCCCAAGCTTAATTCATACTCGTCCTCAAGTAGGTAAATGATAAAAAACAGAATTTTTGATGTGGAATGCTACCTAACATATTTATCCATGTAATTTTATTTATTGTGGCATGAATATTCAGATCCATAAGATTCGTAACAAAAGTTTAATATTGACATAAAAACAATAATACTTCAAGCATACTAACAAAGCAATCATGTCTTCTCAAAATAACATGGCCAAAGAAAGTTATCCCTACAAAATCATATAGTCTGGCTATGCTCCATCTTCATCACACAAAGTATTTTATCATGCACAACCCCGATGACAAGCCAAGCAATTGTTTCATACTTTTGATATTCTGAAACTTTTTCAACTTTCACACAATACATGAGCGTGAGCCATGGATATAGCACTGTAGGTGGAATAGAATATGGTGGTTGTGGAGAAGGCAAAAAGAAGGAGAAAGTCTCACATCAACTAGGCGTATTAACGGGCTATGGAGATGACCATCAATAGATATCAATGTGAGTGAGTAGGGATTTCCATGCAACGGATGCACTAGATCTATAAGTGTATGAAAGCTCAAAAAGAAACTAAGTGGGTGCGCATCCAACTCGCTTGCTCATGAAGACCTAGGGCAATTTGAGGAAGCCCATCATTGGAATATACAAGCCAAGTTATATAATGAAAAATTCCCACTAGTATATGAAAGTGACAAAATAGGAGACTCTCTATCATGAAGATCATGGTGCTACTTTGAAGCACAAGTGTGGAAAAAGGATAGTAACATTGCCCCTTCTTTCTTTTCTCTCATTTCTTTTTTATTTTGGGCGCTTTGGCCTCTTTTTTCTCTCTTTTTTTCATCCGGGGTCTCATCCTAACTTGTGGGGGAATCATAGCCTCCATCATCCTTTCCTCACATGGGACAATGATCTAATAATGATGATCATCACACTTTTATTTACTTTACAACTCAAGAATTACAACTCGATGCTAGAACAAAATATGACTCTATATGAATGCCTATGGAGGTGTACCGGGATGTGCAATGATCAAGAGTGACATGTATAAAAATATGAACAGTGGCTTTGCCACAAATACAATGCCAACTACATTATCATGAAAAGCAATATGACAATGATGGTGCGTGTCATAATAAACGGAATGATGGAAGTTGGATGGCAATATATCTTGGAATGGCTATGGAAATGCCATAATAGGTAGGTATGGTGGCTGTTTTGAGGAAAGTATATGGTGGGTTTAATGCACCGGCGAAAGTTGTGCGGTACTAGAGAGGCTAGCAATGGTGGAACGGCAAGAGTGTGTATAATCCATGGACTCAACATTAGTCATAAAGAACTCACATACTTATTGCAAAAGTTTATTAGCTATCGAAACAAAGTACTACATGCATGCTCCTAGGGGGTTAGATTGGTAGGAAAAGACCATCGCTCATTCCTGACCGCCACTCATAAGGGGGACAACCAAAGAATAAATCATGCTCCAACTTCATCACATAACGGTTCACCATACGTGCATGCTACGGGAATCACAAACTTTAACACAAGTATTTCTACCAATCCACTATTATTCACTAGCATGACTCTAATATCACTGTCTTTATATCTCAAAACAGTATGCAAGGAATAAAACTTCTCATAGTATTCAATGCTCTTTATATGAAAGTTTTTATTATATCCCTCTTGGATGCCCATCATATTAGGACTAAATTCACAACCTAAAAAAATTACCCTGCTATTTAGAGACTCCCAAAATAATATAAGTGAAGCATGAGAGTTCAACAATTTCTATAAAATGAAGCCACTGCCGTGCTCTAAAAAGATATAAGTGATGCACTAGAGCAAACTGCCTAGCTCAAAAGATATAAGTGAAGCACCTAGAGTATTCTAAAAAAATTCATGATTCATGCATGTCCCTCTCAAAAGGTGTGTACAACAAGGATGATTGTCGCAAACTAAAAATCAAAGACTCAATCATACACGACGCTCGAAGCAAAACACATATCATGTGGTGAATAAAAATATAGCCTTAAGTTAATTTACCGATGGATTGAAGACGAAAGAGGGGATGCCATCTGGGGCATCCCCAAGCTTAGATGCTTGGTTGTCCTTGAATATTACCTTGGGGTGCCTTGGGCAACCCCTAGCTTAGGCTCTTGCCACTCCTTATTCCATAGTCCACCAAATCTTTACCCAAAACTTGAAAGCTTCACAACACAAAACTCAACAGAGAACTCATGAGATCCGTTAGTATAAGAAACAAATCACCACTTTTGGTACTGTTGTGAACTCATTATTTATTTATATTGGTGTAATATCTACTGTATTCCAACTTCTCCATGGTTCATACCCCCCGCCCCCCCGATACTACCCATGGATTCATCAAAATAAGCAAACAACACACACAAAACAGAATATGTCAAAAACAGAACAGTGTGTAGTAATCTGTAACTTCGTATACTTGTGTAAATCCAAATATTCTTGAAAATTAGGAAAACATATGCAATTCATATATCAATCTTTTGTAAATAATTCAGAATTTTATCACGCTTCTATGATTTTTTAAAATTTTGGCAATGAGCGGAAAAGTTTCTGTTTTTAAGCAAGACCAAATCAACATTATACTAATGTATCCCAAAGGCTTTACTTGGATCAAACACTAATTAAAAAAAACCAAAACACAATTATTACAGAGGTAGTAATGTGTATTTATTCAAGAACAGAACCAAAAACAAGAAACATAAAAATAAAATTGGGTTGCTCCAAACAAGCGCTATTGTTTAACGCCCCTAGCTAGGCATAAAACATAGATCTAGGTATTGTCATCTTTGGTATTAAATCTATAAGTATCCCTCATAATAGATTCATATGGCAACTTAACGGAAATTGAAATCTAATGTTTCCTTCTTTCATATCAATAATTGCACCAATTGTTCTAAGGAAAGGTCTACCAACAATAATAGGACATGTAGGATTGCAACCTATATCAAGCACAATGAAATCTATGGGAACATAATTCCTATTTGCAACAATAAGAACATCATTAATCCTTCCCATAGGTTTCTTAATAGTGGAATCCGCTAGATGCAAGTTCAAAGAACAATCATCAAATTCACGAAAACCGAACACATCACATAAAGTTTTTTGGAATCGTGACCCAAATCACATAAAGCATGGCACTCACAATCTTTAATCTTGATGTTAATAGTATGTTACCACTCATCATAAAGCTTTCTAGGGATAGAAACTTCCAACTCAAGTTTTTCTTCAAAAGATTTCATCATAGCATCAACAACATGTTTAGTAAAGCTTTATTTTGATTATAAGCATGAGGAGAATTCAACATGGATTGCAACAAGGAAATACAATCTATCTAAGAACAATTATCATAATTAAAGTCCTTGAAATCCAAAAGAGTGGGTTCATCGTTGCTTAAAGTTTTGACCTCTCCAATCCCACTTCTATCAATTTTTTCATTAAGATGTTTAAACTCTGGATCATTGGGGCGCCTTCTAGCTAAAGTTGACTCATCTCCAGTCTTATACTTATCAAGATTTATATTAGAAAACAAAGATTCAATAGAGTCACACAATTCACTTTAAGATCTTTATCATTATTCTCGCAAGAAATCGAAGAACACGCTTTTACAAACCAATCTCCCTTAGCACGCATCCTAGCGGTTCTTTATTTACACTCATCAATAGAAATTTCAATAGCTTTCATAGATTCATTAATATCATGCTTGGTTGGCATAGATGTAATTTTCAAAGAATCAATCTCAAGAGAAAAAACATTCCTAGCCAAATCATCAACCTTGAGCAATTTTTATTCAACCATAGCATTGAGAACTTTTTGGGAATTAATGAAATCTTTAACATTGTTCTCAAGATTAGAGGGTATTTTATTATAATTTCCATAAGAATGGTTGTATGAATTACCATAATTACAAGAGGAATTACAAGGAAAAGACATAGGGTTGAAATTGCCTCTATAAGCGCTATTACCAAAATTGTTCCTACCAACAAAATTCACATCCATAGATTCATTATTATTCTCAATCAAAGTGGACAAAGGAATATCAACATGAGCACTCTCATTAGCAATCAATTTCATAAGTTCATCCATCTTTCCACTCAAAGTATTAATTTCTTCAATCGCATGCACTTTTTTACTAGTGGAAGATCTTTCGGTATGCCATTGAGAGTAATTTGCCATAATATTATCTAGGAGTTTAGTAGCTTCTCCTAATGTGATTTCCATAAAAGTACCTCCCGCGGCGAAATCTAAAAGATTTCTAGATGCAAAATTCAACCCCGCATAATTTTTTTGTATGATCATCCATAAACTTAAACCATGAGTAGGGCGATTTTTTATCATCAATTTCATCCTCTCCCAAGATTGTGCAACATGTTCATGATCAAGTTGCTTAAAATTCATTATATCGTTCCTAAGGGAGATGATCTTAGCGGGAGGAAAATACTTGGAAATAAAAGTATCTTTACACTTATTCCATGAATCAATACTATTTTTAGGCAAAGATGAAAACCAAGTTTTAGCACGATCTCGTAGTGAGAATGGAACTAGCTTCAATTTAACAATAACATTATCCACATCTTTTTTATTTTGCATACCACACAACTTAATTAAAGTATTTAGATGGGATGCGGCATCTTCACTAGGAAGGCTAGAAAATTGATCTTTCATAACAACATTCAACAAAGCGGCATTAATTTCATAGGATTCTGCACTAGTGGCGGGAGCAATCAGAGTACTAAGAAAATCATTATTATTAGTGTTGGAAAAATCACACAACTTGGTGTTTTCTTGAGACATCGTCACAAAGCAAGCAATCTAGCACACGAGCAACCAAAAAGCAAACAAAAAGACAAACGGAAGAAGGGCGAATAATAAGGCAAATATATTTGTGTTTTTCTGAAAATGTTTTAGAAGTGTGGGAGAGGAAAACAAGAGGCAAATGGCAAATAATGTAATGCAAGAGATGGGAGTTTATGGTGGGTACTTGGTAGGCTTGATGTACAACCTCCCCGGCGACGACGCCAGAAATTCTTCCTGCTACTTCTTGAGCTTGCGTTGGTTTTTCCCTTGAAGAGGAAAGGGTGATGTAGCAAAGTAGAGATAAGTATTTCCCTCAGTTTGAGAACCAAGGTATCAATCCAGTATGAGGTACAAGCAAGTCTCCAATCTATGCATATACACAAACAATCAAACACTTGCACCCAACGCGATAAAGGGGTTGTCAATCCCTTCACGCTCACTTGCAAGGATGAGATCTGATAGACATAGATATAAAAGATTATTAAAACGTAAAACAAAGTAAAAAAAAATAAATTGCAGCAAGGTATTTTTTGGTTTTTTGGTTTATAGATCTGAAAATATATGATGGAAAATAGACCCGGGGCCATAGTTTCACTAGAGGCTTCTCTCCTGAACAAAAACATATGGTGGGTGAACAGATTACTGTCGAGCAATTGATAGAAAAGCGCAAAGTTGTGACGATATCCAAGGCAATGATTATGAATATAAGCATCATGTCTGTGTCAAGTAGACCGACTCCTGCATGCATCTATTACTATTACTCCACACATCAACCGCTATGCAGCATGCATCTAGAGTATTAAGTTCATAAGAACGGAGTAACACCGTAAGTAAGATGACATGATGTAGAGGGATAAACTCAAGCAATATGATGAAATCCCCATCTTTTTACCCTTGATGGCAACAATACAATACATGCATCGCTACCCCTACTTTGTCACTAGGTGAGGACACCACAAGATTGAACCCAAAACTAAGCACCTCTCCCATTGTAAGAAGAACCAATCTAGCTGGCCAAACCAAACCGATAATTTGAAGGGAAATACAAAGATATTTAATCATGCATAAAACAGTTTAGAAAAGACTCAAATAATATTCATAGATAATCTTATCGTAAATCCACAATTCATCGGATCTCGACAAACACACCGCAAAAGAATATTACATCGGATAGAACTCCAAGAACATCAAGGAGAACATTGTATTGAAGATCAAAGAGAGAGAAGAAGCCATCTAGCTACTAGCTATGGACCCGTAGGTCTGTGGTAAACTACTCAGTTTCATCGGAAGGGCGGCAAGGTTGACGTAGATGTAGATGCCCTCCGTGATCGAACCCCGCTCCGGCAGTGTGCCGGAAAAGGCCCCAAGATTGGATCTCACGGGAATAGAGGCTTGCGGCGGCAGAAAACTAATTTTGGTGGATGCTTCTGTTGGTTTGGGAATATTTGGGAATTTACAGAGCAAAAATTAGGTTGGAGGACTCCCGGGAGGGCCACATGCCAGGGGCACCCCCTAGGGCGCACCCTGGAGGCTTGGGGGTCACTCGGGACTCTTCTGACCCCCTCTCCAAGCATCGTGGATGTCTTCTGGTCTAAGAAAAATCATTGCGGAAGTTTTATTCCGTTTGGACTCCGTTTGATATTCCTTTTCTGTAAAACTCAAAAACAAGGAAAAAAGAGAAACTGGCACTGGGCTCTAGGTTAATAGGTTAGTCCCCAAAATAATATAAAATAGCATATTAATGCATATAGTACATCCAAAACAGATAATACAATAGCATGGAACAATAAAAAAATTATAGATACGTTGGAGACGTATCACAATCCTACATGGCCAGGGGCCCGCTCCAAGATACATGCAATGATGGATACAACATTCACCAAGGTTGCCCCTGGGGAACGTTCGTCAGTTACTATTTTCTTATTTTTATGAATTTACTGTTGCATGCCTTTGGACGATCTGGCATGGCCTTGGGGTCATGTATTTTTTTCCTTCTCTCCTTTTCTTTCTTCTTGTAGTTGTTTGGTTGTGCGGGTCCTCGATGTCTTCACTAGCTCTTAGACATATTGTTGCAGAGCCTGATGAACTAAAGCTTAATGTTGGTACAATGCCTTTTTTTTTAAAAAAAGTAAGATAATCTTGGACGCGTCCACATCATGAGCGGACTCCAAGAGAGCTTTTTTGTTATAAAAAAATGAAAACCACATGTTATGGTCAATTGAGTATAACTAAAATCCAAGTTTCACCTCTCATCTCAAGAATTAATTATTTTGGTCCCTCAAGGGCCAAAGCTAGATATATTTGGTCTTTTGCTTCATTCTGATGTCTCTTTCATCCAAGTATCATACCATTGATCACAAAATTGCTTTAGAGAACTAAGAAATGTTGGGCAACAAAATTTCGAATCCATATATTAAAGGGAAAAGGGTATTCCATAGGTCTTAAGGAACATTTGGAAATTTTAAAAAGGTAAAAATCACTTTTAAAAGAAACTATATATTTGTCTTATCAATCTAGCGTAATTACTCGGTGTTTTATATTAAAAGTTATGTCAATTTAAATTTCCTTTTTTGAATATGTTTGATCCTCCTTATTTACCTATTATTTATGTTGGGAAACGTTGCATGGAAAACAAAAATTTTCTACGCACACGCAAGATCTATCAAGGAGATGCATAGCAACGAGAGGGGAGAGTGTGTCTACGTACCCTCGTAGACCATAAGCGGAAGCGTTTGACAACGCGGTTGATGTAGTCGAACTTCTTTGCGCTTCAACCGATCAAGTATCGAATGCACGACACCTCCGCGTTCTGCACATGTTCAACTCGGTGACGTTCCTTGCCTTGTTGATCCAGCAAGACGTCGAGATACTAGATGAGTTCCGTCAGCACAACAGCGTGGTGACGGTGAAGTGATCCTTGCAGGGCTTCGCCGAAGCACTACGAAATTATGACCCGGGAGTAAACGGTGGAGGGGGCCGCCGCACACGGCTAAACAATTGTCTGGGCTATGCTAGGGCGCCCCCCCACATATATATAGGTGGGAGGGAGTGGGGAGATGCCAAGGGGCGCCCCAAGTAGGTCCGAATCCTACTTGGGCTCCTGCCCTTGGCCCGCCCCCTTGCCATGTTTGTCGGGGGGGAGGAAAGAGGGGCGAGGGAAGGAAGGGGGAACCCTATTCCACTCTTTCATTTCCCTTCCCCTCTTTCCTTCTCCTCCTAGGCCGGCCCATATGGGGGCACACCAGCCCCTTGTGGCTGGTGCGTTTCCCCTCTTGGCCCATAAGGCCCATATATTTTGCTGAGGGTGCCCGAAACCCCTTCCGATGACCCGATAAGTACCCGGTACCCCCCGAAACACTTCCGGTGTCCGAATACCATCTTCCTACATATCAATATTTACCCCTCGACCATTTCGAGACTCCTCGTCATGTCCGTGATCTCATCCGAGACTCCGAACAACATTCGGTCAGCAAATCACATAACTCATATAATGCTATATCGTCATCGAACGTTAAGCGTGCGGACCCTATGGGTTCGAGAACTATGTAGACATGACCGAGACACCTCTCCGGTCAATAACCAATAGAGAAACCTGGATGCCCATATTGGCTCCTACATATTCTACGAAGACCTTTATCGATCGAATTGTTATGACAACATACATAATTCCATGTGTCCATCGGTATGTTACTTGCCCGAGATTCGATCGTCGGTATCTTCATACCTAGTTCAATCTCGTTACCGGCAAGTCTCTTTACTCGTTCTGTAATGCATCACCTCGTGACTAACTCCTTAGTCATTACTGAGAGGGCCTAGAGATACCTCTCCAAAACTCGGAGTGACAAATCCTAATCTCGATCTATGCCAACTCAACAAACACCTTCAGAGATACCCTAGAGCATCTTTATAATCATCCATTTATGTTGTGACGTTTGATAGCACAGAAGGCATTCCTCCGGTATCCGGGAGTTGCATAATCTCATAGTCGAAGGAATATGTATTTGACATGAAGAAAGCAATAGAAATAAAACTGAACAATCATCATGCTAAGCTAACGGATGTGTCTTGTCCATCACATCATTCTCCTAATGATGTGATCCCGTTATCAAATGAAAACTCATGTCCATGGTTAGGAAACTTTAACCATCTTTGATCAATGAGCTAGTCTAGTAGAGGCTCACTAGGGACACGGTGTTTGTTTATGTATTCACACATGTATTAAGGTTTCCGATTAATACAATTCTTGCATGAATAATAAACCTTTATAATGAATAAGGAAATAAAAAATAACAAATTTATTATTGCCTCTAGGGCATATTTCCTTCAGTCTCCCACTTGCACTAGAGTCAATAATCTAGTTCACATCAGCATGTGATTTAACACCCATAGTTTACCTCGCCATTTGACCAACACCCAAAGAGTTTACTGGAGTCAATAATCTAGTTCACACCGCCATGGGATTAACACCATAAGAGCACTAAGGTGTGATCATGTTTTTCTTGTGAGAGAAGTTTAGTCAATGGGTCTGACATATTCAGATCTGTATGTATTTTGCAAATTTCTATGTCTACAACGCTCTGCATGGAGCTATTCTTACCTAATTACTCCCACATTCAATATGTATCCAGATTGATACTCATAGTCATCTGAATCGGTGTCAAAGCTTGCATCAACATAACTCTTTACGATGAACTCTTTATCATCTCCATAACCGAGAAAATATTTCCTTAGTTCTCTAAGGATAATTTTGACCACTGTCTAGTGATCTACTCCTGAATCACTATTGTACCCCCTTGCCAAACTCATGGCAAGGCACACAATAGGTCTGGTACACAGCATGGCATACTTTATAGAACCTATGGTTGAGGCATAGGGAATGATTTTCATTCTCTCTCTATCTTCTGTCGTGGTCGGGCTTTGAGTCTTACTCAACTTCACACCTTGCAACACATGCAAGAACCCTTTCTTTAACTGATCCATTTTGAACTTCTTCAAAATCTTGTCAAGGTATGTGCTCGATGAAAGTCCTATTAAGCATCTCGATCTATCCCTATAGATCTTGATGCCCAATATATGAGTAGCTTCACCGAGGTCTTTCATTGAAAAATTATTATTCAAGTATCCTTTTATGCTATCCAGAAATTCTATATCATTTCCAATCGATAATATGCCATCCACATATAATATCAGAAATGCTACAGAGCTCCCAATCACTTTCTTGTAAATACAGGCTTCACCGTAAGTCTGTATAAAACCATTTGCTTTGATCACCTCATCAAATTGTATATTCCAACTCCGAGATGCTTGCACCGGTCCATAGATGGATCGCTGGAGTTTGCACACTTTGTTAGCACCTTTAGGATCGACAAAACCTTCTGGTTGTAACATATACAACCCTTCTTTAAAAAATCCATTAAGGAATGCAATTTTGACATCCGTTTGCTAGATTTCATAAAATGAGGCAATTTCTAACATGATTCGGACAGACTTAAGCATCACTACGGGTGAGAAAGTATCGTTGTAGTCAAACCCTTGAACTTGTCGAAAAACCTTTCGCGACAAGTCGAGCTTTGTAGACAGTAACATTACCATAAGCGTCTGTCTTCTTCTTGAAGATCCATTTATTTTCTATGGCTTGCCGATCATCGGACAAGTCCACCAAAGTCCATACTTAGTTCTCATACATGGATCCTATCTCAGATTTCATGGCCTCAAACCATTTATCGGAATCTGGGCTCATCATAGCGTCTCATAGTTCATAGGTTCGGTGTTATCATTTGATGAATGGGATCACATCATTAGGAGAATGATGTGATGGACAAGACCCATCCGTTAGCTTAGCATAATGATCGTTAAGTTTTATTGCTATTGCTTTCTTCATGACTTATACATATTCCTTTGACTATGAGATTATGCAACTCCCTAATACCGGAGGAATACCTTGTGTGCAAACAAATGTCACGATGTAATTGGGTGATTGTAAAGATGCTCTACAGGTATCTCCAAAGGTGTTTGTTGGGTTGGCATAGATCGAGATTAGGATTTGTCACTCCGAGTACCGGAGAGGTATCTCTGGGCCCTATCTGTAATGCACATCATGATAAGCCTTGCAAGCAATGTGGCCAATGATTTAGTTGCAAGATGATGTATTACGAAATGAGTAAAGAGACTTGCTGGTAATGAGATTGAACTAGGTATGAAGATACCGATGATCAAATCTCGGGCAAGTAACATACCGATGACAAAGGGAATGACGTATGTTATCATTACGGTTTGACCGATAAAGATCTTCACAGAATATGTGGGAACCAATTTGAGCATCCAGGTTCCGCTATTGGTTATTGACCGGAGAGGTGTCTCGGTCATCTCTACATAGTTCTCGAACCCGTAGGGTCTGCACGCTTAACGTTCGATGATGATTTGTATTATGAGTTATGTGTTTTAGTGATCGAAGATTGTTCGGAGTCCCGGATGATATCACAGACATGAGAGGATTCTCGAAATGGTTGAGAAGTAAAATTGATATATTGTATGATAGTATTTGGACACCGGAAGTGTTTCGGAATGTATCGGGTGCGTATCTGAGTGCCGGGAGGGTTACCGGAACCCCCCGGGGCTAGATATGGGCCATAGGAGGGAGGCAGGCCAGCCCACAAGGGGTGCTCCCCCCAAGGGAGGAGTCCGAATTGGACTAGGTGAGGGGGTGGTGCCCCCTTTCCTTCTCTTTCTCCCTCTCCTTCCCCCTTTCCCCCTCCGATAAAAGGAAGGGCGGGGCCCAAATTGGACTAGGAACCCAAGTGGGACTCCTCCCACTTGGGGCGCCCTAGGGCCGGCATCCTCCCCTCTCCCTCCTTTATATACGGTGTAGGGGGCGCCTCTAGGACACACAATTGTTCCAAGCCGTGTGCGGCGCCCCCTCCACAGTTTACTCCTCCGGTCATATTGTCGTAGTGCTTAGGCAAAGCCCTGCGCGGATCACTTCACCATCACCGTCACCACGCCGTCATGCTGAAGAAACTCTCCCTCGACACTTTGCTGGATCAAGAGTTCGAGGGACGTCATCAAGCTGAATGTGTGCAGAACTCGGAGGTGCCGTACATTCGGTACTTGATCGGTTGAATCGAGAAGATGTTCGACTACATCAACCGCGTTAAACTAACGCTTCCGCTTTCAGTCTATGAGGGTACGTGGACACACTCTCCCCCTCTCATTGCTATGCATCTCCTAGATAGATCTTGCATGATCGTAGGATTTTTTTTTTTGAAATTGCATGCTACGTTCCCCAACAGTGGCATCCGAGTCAGCTCTATGCATAGATGATATGCACGAGTAGAACACAAGGATTTGTCAGCGATCATAGTCATACTGCTTACCACCAACGTCTTATTTTAATTCGGCGGTATTGTTGAAGGAAGCGGCCCGGGCCAACCTTACATGACCACGTTCATGAGACCGGTTCCACCGACAGACATGCAACTTGTTTTGCATAAAGCTGGTTGGCGGGTGTCTATTTCTCCAACTTTAGTTGAATCGAATTTGACCGCGGCCGGTCCTTGTTGAAGGTTAAAACAACAAACTTGACGAAACATCATTGAGGTTTTGATGCGTAGGTAAGAACAGTTCTTACTAGAAGCCTGTAGCAGCCACGTAAAACTTGTGACAACAAAGTAGAGGACGTCTAACTTGTTTTTGCAGGGCATGTTGTGATGTGATATGGTCAAGACATGATGTGATATATGTTATTTTATGAGATGATCATGTTTTGTAAAAAGTTATCGGCAACTGGCATGAGCCTTATGGTTGTCGCTTTATTGTATGAAATGCAATCGCCATGTAATTGCTTTACTTTATCACTATGTGTTAGCGACAGTTGTAGAAGCAATAGTTGGCGAGACGACAACGACGCTGTGATGGAGATCAAGGTGTCAAGCTGGCGATGATGGAGATCATGACGGTGCTTTGGAGATCGAGATCAAAGGCACAAGATGATGATGGCCATATCATGTCACATATTTTGATTGCATGTGATGTTTATCTTTTATGCATCTTATTTTGCTTAGTATGGCGGTAGCATTATAAGATGATCCCTCACTAAAATTTCAAGATATAAGTGTTCTCCCTGAGTATGCACCATTGCGACAGTTTGTCGTGCTGAGACACCATGTGATGATCGGGTGTGATAAGCTCTACATTACACACAACAGGTGCAAGACTGTTTTGCATGTGTGGAATACTCGGGTTAAACTTGACGAGCCTAGCATGTACAGACATGGCCTCGGAACACTGGAAACCTAAAGGTCGAACGTGAATCATATAGCAGATATGATCAACATAGAGATGTTCACCATTTAAAATTACTCCATCTCATGTGATAGTTGATATGGATCACGTGATCATTTAGATGACTCGAGGGATGTCTATCTAAGTGGGAGTTCTTAAGTAATATGATTAATTGAACTTAATTTATCATGAACTTAGTCCTGATAGTTTTTGCATATCTATGTTGTAGATCAATGGCCCGTTATCGTTCCCTTGAATTTTAATGCGTTCCTAGAAAAAGCTAAGTTGAAAGATGATGGTAGCAACTACACAGATTGGGTCTGTAACTTGAGGGTTATCCTCATTGTTGCACAGAAGAATTACGTCCTTGATGCACCGCTAGGTGAAAAGCCCCTCCTGCTAATGTAGACACTTTGAATGTCTGGCAGACGCGGTCTGATGACTACTCTATAGTTCAGTGTGCCATGTTTTATGGCTTAGAATCGGGACTTCAAAGACGTTTTGAACGTCATGGACCGTATGAGATGTTCCAGGAGTTGAAGTTAATATTTCAAGCAAATGCCCGAGTTGAGAGATAAGAACTCTCCAACAAGTTCTATAGCTGCAAGATCGAGGAGAACAGTTCTGTTAGTGAACACATACTCAGAATGTCTGGGTACCATAACCACTTGACTCAGCTGGGAGTTAATCTTCCGGATGATAGTGTTATTGAGAGAGTTCTTTAATCACTGCCACCAAGCTACAAAGGCTTCATGATGAACTATAATATGCAAGGGGTGGATAAGACAATTACCGAGCTCTTCGCTTTGCTCAAAGTTGCGAAAGTAGAAATCAAGAAAGAGCATCAAGTGTTGATGGTTAACAAGACCACTAGTTTCAAGAAAAAGGGCAAGGGAAAGAAGGGGAACTTCAAGAAGAATGGCAAGCAAGTTGTCACTCCCCGGAAGAAGCCCAAGTCTGGACCCAAGCCTGAAACTGAGTGCTTCTACTGCAAAGGGACTGATCACTAGAAGCGGAATTGCCCCAAGTATGTGGCGGATAAGAAGGATGGCAAAGTGAACAAAGGTATATTTGATATACATGTTATTGATGTGTACCTTACTAATGCTCATAGTAGCGCATGGGTATTTGATACTGGTTTTGTTGCTGATATTTGCAACTCGAAACATGGGCTACAGATTAAATGAAGATTGGCTAAGGACGAGGTGATGATGCGCATCGGGAATGGTTCCAAGATCGATGTGATCGTCGTCGGCACGCTACCTCTACATCTACCTTCAGGATTAGTTTTAGACCTGAATAATTGTTATTTGGTGCCAGCGTTGAGGATGAACATTATATCTGGATCTTGTTTGATGCGAGACGATTATTCATTTAAATCAGAGAATAATGGTTGTTCTATTTATATGAGTAATATCTTTTATGGTCATGCACCCTTGAAGAATGATCTATTTTTATTGAATCTCGATCATGGAGATACACATATTCACAATATTGATGCCAAAAGATGCAAAGTTGATAATGATAGTGCAACATATTTGTGGCAGTGCTGTTTAGGTCATATTGGTGTAAAGCGCATGAAGAAACTCCATGCGGATGGACTTTTAGAATCACTTGATTATGAATCATTTGATGCTTGCAAACCATGCCTCATGGGAAAGATGACTAAGACTCCGTTCTCCAGAACAATGGAGCGAGCCACTGACTTATTGGAAATAATACATATGTATGCAGTCCGATGAGTGTTGAGGCTCGCGGCGGGTATCATTATTTTCTGACCTTCACTGATGATTTGAGCAGATATGGGTATATCTACTTAATGAAACACAAGTCTGAAACATTTGAAAAGTTCAAAGAATTTCAGAGTGAAGTGGAAAATCATCGTAGCAAGAAAATAAAGTTTCTATGATCTGATCGCGGAGGTGAATATTTAAGTTACGAGTTAGATCTTCATTTAAAACAATGTGGAATAATTTCACAACTCACGCCACCTGGAACAACATAGCGTAATGGTGTGTCCGAACATCGTAACCGTACTTTATTAGATATGGTGTGATCTATGATGTCTCTTACCGATTTACCACTATCGTTTTGGGGTTATGCATTAGAGACAGCTGCATTCACGTTAAATAGGGCACCATATAAATCCGCTGAGACGACACCGTATGAACTGTGGTTTGGCAAGAAACCTAAGCTGTCGTTTCTTAAAGTTTGGGTTTGCGATGCTTATGTGAAAAAGCTTCAGCCTGATGAGCTCAAACCCAAATCGGAGAAGTGTGCCTTCATAGGATACCCAAAAGAAAATGTTGGGTACACCTTCTATCATAGATCCGAAGGAAATATATTTGTTGCTAAGAATGGATCCTTTCTACAGAAGGAGTTTCTCTCGAAAGAAGTGAGTGGGAGGAAAGTAGAACTTGATGAGGTAATCGTACCTTCTCTTGAATTGGAAAGTAGCTCATCACAGAAAACCGTTCCCATGATACCTACACCAATTAGTGAGGAAGCTAATGATGATGATCATGACACTTCAGATCAAGTTACTATTGAACCTCGTAGGTCAACCAGAATACGTTCCGTGCCTGAGTGGTACGGTAATCCTGTTATGGAAGTCATGTTACTAGACCATGACGAACCTACGAACTATGAGGAAACGATGATGAGCCCAGATTCTGCGAAATGGCTTGAGGCCATGAAATCTGAGATGGGGTCCATGTATGAGAACAAAGTATGGACTTTGTTTGAATTGCCCGATGATCGGCAAGCCATAGAGAATAAATGGATCTTTAAGAAGAAGGCTAATGTTGATGGTAATGTTACTGTCTACAAAGCTCGACTTCTTGCGAAAGGTTTTCGACAAATTCAAGGAGTTGACTACGATGAGACCTTCTCACCCGTAGCGATGCTTAAGTTTGTCTGAATCCTGTTAGCAATTGCTGACGACGACATGTACCTAGGGTAGGGTCATAGGCCTGACCTAGACACCCTCCACAAGGATATTTACCTAAAGTCAGAAGCATTCAAGGGATACCATCATTCACTCGACCATAAAACATTCCACTCGGGAGATTCAAGTTCACTTGACCAGGAAGTACTCACTCGACCATAACAAGAATCACTCGATGGATAGAAGATCTAAAGTCACTCTGTATGGCAACGGTCAGGCGTTACCCTGTAGACTTAATGGTCATTCATGTATCTTTATTGTTGGCATTATTAGTAACGCCCTATCTTTATGTACATTGAACCCTGTGTAACGTGGGACGGCTAGGGTCCTGGCGCACTCTCTATAAGCCACCCCCTCCTATGGCACAAGGGTTCGCACCCCCTGTAACTTCACGCATATTCCAATCGACCGAGCCTCTGGGCACCGAGACGTAGGGTTGCTACTTCCTCCACGAAGGGCCTGAACTCGTACATCTTGCATGCACAATCTCACCGTAGCTAGGATCTTGCCTCTACATTCGTACCCCCTATTATACTGTCAGACTTAGAACCACGACAGTTGGTGCCCACCATGGGGCAGGTGTCTTAGCGACTTTCCGGTGAGGTTGCAATTTTCTCAAACTCTTTTCATCATGGTTTCCGACGGAGTTTGGCTGAGGGCCGTGAGATCCGTCTCGGTGTGCTTGTCTTCGTCGCCGAGGACTCCGCTTGGCTTCAGGAAGCTCCTCTCGATGTTGAGGCGCTCCCCGTCCGGGGAGCGACGCACTTTCGTGCATGCATTTGCGGCGTCCTACTACGGCAGCCGTGGACCCAGTATCGGTCGGCTCCCGCAGTACCTTCACTCCCCGCTGCTCGCCGTTGTAAGCCATCCGGCCGGTCGTGGTTTCAGCGGTGGGTGAAGCATGTGGTGACGCCAGTCGGCCACCCCTCAAGTCGCGGCAATTGAGCCCGACGAATCTCTCTACGGCCTGTTCGACTGGCTCCGACGAGACCCTGTCTGAGTGCGACAGCAGCGACCCCGCGGCAGAGGTCCTAATGGTCGACACGCCCCGCTGCCCGCCTAGCATGCATCGCAATGGCAGCAATGGCGGCGGCGGCAAGCCGTCGCGCATTCATGAAGAGTATCATCCCAAAACTCTCTCTTCTCAGCAGAGGGAGGAACTTCACCACCGCAATATGGAGGCCCTACACACGCCCGTTGTTGGAGAGACCTCTGAGGCTCGGGCCTTAGAGGTAGTGCATTTGGCCACTTTGGCTGAGCGCACTCGACTAGAGAATCTTCAGCATTCACTCGACGAACGTGCTCGGCGGCAGATCCCTGAGTCCAGTCGATGACAACGGCAATTATTTCCACCGGAACCACATGTATACCGCACTCCGATTCAAAATCTCACCACTGCAGCCCGCATAGCGGAGTCTATTCAGCCGTCCCAGTCAGAGGCTGGAAGGGGTTTGATGCAGATCAGAGCGTTACTCAGGGCGGCAGGAGAGCAGAACACAGCAGTATCTCAGTCGCGTAACAGAATTCATAGCAGATCTATGGTGGCTGACACCGTTCAGTCGGCTCACAGCCCAAGATCGCCTCCGCAGCATGAAGGGCGAGGGTATCGCCAAAGGCAGTACTCGGGTCAGAACTACGAGCAGTATGATTGTTGACTCGACCATAATGACCTTCGTCGAGTGCCTACGACCCCTCCGAGGGGTGAATCATATGTGCCCCGGCATTATGATGATAAGCGTCCGAACAGCAAAGAGTGGAGGAGGCCAGTTGACCCAAGAGAACCAGGGTTTGATGCAAGGTCAATTCTAGTGCAAGGTTTGGTGGACAGGAATCGGGCTCATAGAGAAGGGCAAGACAGAGATCGTCCGACTGGAAGCAGAGTACATGTTTCAGGCCCCGACTGCTTTAGCAGGGCCATCAGGGCGCGGAAATCCCTCCCAATTTCAGGTTGGCGACTGGGGTCAGTAATTTCATTGGTGAGTCGAAGCCTGACACCTGGCTCGAGGATTACCGAGTGGCTGTACAGATCGGTGGAGGAAACGACGAGGTGGCCATGAAGCACCTTCCCCTGATGCTTGAAGGGTCAGCTAGAGGTTGGTTGAATGAGTTGACTCTGGGCAGTATATTCAGCTGGGAGGAATTGGCTCGAGTGTTTGTCAGAACATTTGAGGGCACATGCAAACGGCTAGCAGGTTTGACGGAATTGCAACATTGCGTGCAAAAACCGAATGAGACTTTGAGGGATTATATTTAGACGTGGTCCACTTTGCATCACAGTGTGGAGAATGTGTCTCAGCATCAAGCAGTTTGCACCTTCAAGGAGGGCGTTCGCTATCGAGAGCTCAATATGAAATTCGGTCGGACAGGAGATATGTCTCTGCCCGAATGATGGAGATAGCCACTCGGTACGCAAACGGAGAAGAAGAAGACCGACTCTGCAGTGGCAAAAGTAAACCAGTCGGTCAGTACACTGGTGGATCTAATTCCAATCAGAAGCAGAAGCGCAAGGCAGAACCTGCGACTCGTGGGGAAGTTGCAGTCAAACTCAAGGGAAATTCAAAGGAAAACCTAAAGGGCCCTGGATCCCCAAGAAGGCAAAAGATGCAGCCGAAAATGACGTAATGGATTTGCCATGTCACATTCACATCAAGAAGGATGAAGAGGGTAATCTGACTTATCCCAAGAATACCACTCGACAGTGTCGAGTCCTTATACAGGAGTTCCGAGAGAAACAACCCAGCGAGAAAGAGAAGGAATCTGGTAAGGATGAGGACAAAGAAGAGGATGATGATGGATTTCCCAATATCAATTCCACCCTGGTAATTTTTGCTGACGTCAAAAGCAAAAGTTGACTGAAAGTGATCAACAGGGAAGTGCATATGGTTGCTCCGGCAATGACAACGTATCTGAAATTGTCAAAGACTCCAATCTCATTCGACCAGTCAGACCACCCGCCGCACGTTGCCACCCCGGGGAGGCAAGCGTTGGTGGTCGACCCTGTTGTTGGGGGCACCCGATTAACCAAAGTCTTGATGGATGGTGGTAGCGGCTTGAACATCTTGTATGCTGAGACCCTTAAAGGGATGGGCATTCCGATGTCCAAGCTCAGCGAGAGCAACATGCGGTTCCATGGAGTTATTCCTGGAAAGAAAGCCGATTCACTCAACCAGATCACTCTCGACGTGGCTTTCGGCGATTCAAAGAATTACCATAAGGAAAAGTTGACATTTGAAGTCGTGGATTTTCACAGTGCCTATCACGCTATCCTAGGCAGGACTGCATATGCCCGTTTCATGGCTCGACCATGCTATGTGTATCTCAAGCTCAAGATGCCTGGCCCTAGGGGCGTGATTACAGTCACTGGTAATCGGCAGCAAGCAGAAGAGTGCTTCCAGAAGGGCTCAAAGATTGCCGATGAACAGATGGCAGCAATTGAAATGGAAGAATACAAGAAGACAGCAGATCCGAGTGATTTGTGGAGAGCTAAGAAGCCTGCTTCAGAGTCTGCATTTAAGTCGACTGGTGAAACAAAGTCAGTTCATATTCACCCGACTGATCCCAATGCTGCTCTGACTCATATATCAACAACACTCGACAGCAAATAGGAAGAAGCGCTCATCCAGTTCCTCCATGAGAACTGGGACATCTTTGCATGAAAACCTTCTGACGTGCAAGGTGTACCCAGAGAGCTGGCTGAGCACCGTTTGTGAGTCGACCCAAAAGTGAAACTTGTGAAAGAGTATCTCCGACGGTCCGCCGTGGAGAAGCGAAAGGCAATTGGCAAGGAAGTGGCTCGGCTTCTGGCAGCCGAGTTCATTCGACAGATTTACCACTCCGAGTGGCTTGCCAATGTCGTCATCATTCCCAAGAAGGATGATTCACTCCGCATGTGTACCGACTTCAAGCATATCAATCGGGCCTGTTCGAAGGATCGTTTTCCTCTAGCCCGCATCGATCAAATAGTTGACTCGACTGCAGGGTGTGAGCGACTGTCCTTTCTGGACGCATATTCCGGGTATCATCAGATCCGACTGTATGGGCCTGATGAAATAAAGACAACCTTTATCACCCCATTCGGGTGCTTTTGCTATGTTACCTTGCCCTTTGGTCTCAAGAATGCTGGAGGCGTACATGGATGGCATCGTGGTTAAGTCACGTAAAGTTTCCGACCTGCTGACTAACCTCGCTAAAACCTTTGCCAATCTGAGAAGATATGATATCAAGCTTAACCCGTCGAAGTGTACATTTGGAGTTCCAGGTGGCAAGTTACTCGGTTTCCTTGTTTCCGAACAAGGTATCGACGCAAACCCAGAGAAATTCGGTGCAATACTCTGAATGAAGCGCCCTGTCCGCATACACGACGTTTAGAAGCTTACTGGTTGTTTGGCCGCTTTGAGTCGGTTCATCTCTCGTCTCGGTGAAAAGGAATTACCTCTTTACCAATTGATGAAGAAATCTAATAAGTTCGAGTGGACTCCTGAAGCCGACGCAGCGTTTGCAGAGCTCAAAACCCTGCTTTACACCCAGCCGGTGCTCGCTGCTCCAGTTAGCAAGGAGCCTTTGCTGCTTTATATTGCAGCCGCTGGACAAGTTGTCAGTACAGTACTCACGGTCGAGCGGGAAGAAGAAGGTAAAACCTATAAAGTTCAGCGCCCAGTGTACTATATTTCTGAAGTCTTAACTCCGTCCAAGCAGATGTATCCGCATTACCAGAAGTTGGTCTATGGAATTTACTTGACTACAAAGAAGGTGGCACATTATTTCTCATATCACTCCATCCCAGTCGTCAGCGATGCTCCATTGTCAGAAATTCTGAACAATAGAGATGCAACTGGTCGAGTGGCAAAGTGGGCGATTGAACTCCTTCCATTGGATATCAAGTTTGAGGCAAATAAAGCAATCAAATCCCAAGCAATAGCAGATTTCCTCGTCGAGTGGATTGAACAGCAACAACCGACTCAAGTCCAGTCGGAACATTGGACTATGTTTTTTGATGGATCCAAAATGTTGAGTGGTTCTGGTGCTGGAGTTGTTATGGTATCCCCGCGAGGCGACAAACTCAGTTATGTCCTTCAAATTCACTTTGATTCCTCCAAAATGAAGCTAAGTGCGAAGCTCTTTTGTATGGGTTGCGAATGGCCATTTCACTCGGCGTCCATCGCCTAATGGTTTTCGGCAACTCGGACCTGGTGGTTAATCAAGTGATGAAAGAGTGGGATGTCAGAAGCCCGGCTATGACTGGCTATTGCAATGCAGTTAGAAAGTTAGAAAAGAAGTTTGAAGGGTTAGAACTTCACCATATACCCGGACTGAAGAATCAGGCAGCAGATGACCTAGCAAAGATAGGATCCAAGCGAGAGCCTACTCCCAGCAATGTGTTTTTGGAGCACCTTCACACACCATCAGTCCAGGAGGATCCCTTCATAGAAGAGCCCCCACAGCCTAAGAGTTCTAGTGATCCGACTGAAGTTGAAGTCCCAGCCGTGGTCGACTTAGTCATGGAGGTTTTAGTCGTCATTCCTGACTGGAAAGTGCCATATATCGCGTATATTATCAGGAAAGAGCTTCCAGAAGATGAAGATGAGGCAAGACAGATCGTCTGTCGGTCTCGGTCCAAAGCCTTCATTGTGATAAGTGGTGGACTGTACAGGGAAAGTGTGACTGGAGTTGCCCAGCGATGCATTACCCCAGAAGAAGGTCGACTAATCCTCAATGATATCCACTCGGGGACCTGTGCTCACCATGCGTCCTCTCGGACAATCGTGGCCAAAGCATACCGAGCAGGTTTTTTCTGGCCGCGGGCCAATGAGATGGCAAAAGAAATAGTTGACAAGTGTGAGGGCTGCCAGTTCTACTCCAACATGTCCCACAAGCCCGCTTCAGCTTTGAAGACTATTCCACTCGTCTGGCTGTTTGCTGTTTGGGGGCTAGATATGGTTGGACCCTTAAGGACTGGCAGAAGTGGTTTCACCCACTTACTTGTTGCAGTCGACAAGTTCACTAAATGGATTGAAGCCAAGCCAATCAAGAGCCTCAATTCAGGCACTGCCGTCAGTTTCATTAGAGGGTTAACATTCAGGTTCGGAGTTCCGCACAACATCATCACAAACAACGGTTCAAACTTTGATTCTGATGAGTTCAGAGCTTTATGTGCTTCCCAACGCACTCGGGTCGACTATGCTTCAATCGCTCACCCTAAGTCGAATGGGCAAGCAGAAAGAGCAAATGGTTTGATCCTCCAAGGGTTGAAGCCCAGGTTGATGCGGGACCTCAAGCATGCGGCTGGTGCCTGGGTGGATGAGTCGCTGTCAGTACTGTGGGGTTTGAGAACAACACCAAATTGGTCGACCGTACGGACTCCCTTCTTCATGGTCTATGGGGCTGAAGCCATACTACCGACTGATTTACTCCACAATGCCCCCGAGTAGAGCTTTTCTCAGAAGCAGAAGCTAAACAAGCCCGACAAGATGTTGTAGATCTTCTGGAAGAGGAAAGAGAGATGGCCCTGATTAGGTCGACCATCTATCAACAAGACCTTCGTCGTTTCCACGCCAGAAACGTAAGGGGTCGAGCATTTTAGGAAGGAGACCTGGTTCTCAGAGTGGGTCAACAATGACCGCACAAGCTGGCTCCCGCTTGGGAGGGACCTTTCATCATCACCAAAGTGCTTCACAATGGAGCATACCACCTGTATGATGTAGAGCACAAGAAGGATGAGTCACGCGCTTGGAATGCAGAGCTTCTCCACCACTTTAATACTTGAACAGTCAGACTATCGAGATGTAATAAGAAGTACCTTTCAGTTTGTCTATCAAAGATATGATTTTGCAGTCTCCTAAATGGTTGTTACTTATACATGTGTACAAAATCCCCTAGTGTGTGGCTTAGCTGTGAACCCGATTCACCTAAGTTTAGAAAATCCTAGCGGGTGGAGAGCAATCCTCCCACTCGGGGGCTTAGCTACAGCCCAGCGCTTGCCTAAGTTTAAAAAACATCCTACCGAGTGGAGAGTAATCCTCCCACTCGGGAGCTTAGCTGCAGCCCAGCACTCGCCTAAGTTTAAAAAAATCATACCGAGTGGAGAGCAATCCTCCCACTCGGGGGCTTAGCTGCAGCCCAGTGCTCGCCTAAGTTTAAAAAATCCTACCGAGTGGAGAGCAATCCTCCCACTCGGAGGCTTAGCTGCAGCCCCGTGCTCGCCTAACTTTATAAAATCCTACCAAGTGGAGAGCAATCCTCCCACTCGGAAGCTTAACTGCAGCCCAGTGCTCGCCTAAGTTTAAAAAATCCTACCGAGTGGAGAGCAACCCTCCCACTCGGGGGCTTAGCTGCAGCCCAGTGCTCGCCTAAGTTTAAAAAATCCTACCGAGTGGAGAGCAACCCTCCCACTCGGGGGCTTAGATGTAGCCCAGTGCTCGTCTAAGTTTAGAAAATCCTACCGAGTGAAGAGCAATCCTCCCACTCGGAGGCTTAGCTGTAGCCCAGTGCTCGCCTAAGTTTATAAAATCCTACTAAGCGGAGAGCAACCCTCCCACTCAGGGGCTTAGCTGCAGCCCAGTGCTCGCCTAAGTTTATAAAAATCCTACCGAGTGGAGAACAATCCTCCCACTCGGGGGCTTAGCTGCAGTCCAATACTCGCCTAAGTTTCAAAAATCCTACTGGGTGGAGAGCAATCCTCCCACTCGAGGGCTTAGCTGCAGCCCAGTGCTCGCCTAAGTTTCAAACACGTCTGGAGCTGCGACACAAGTACAATGTCCGCTCCATCCTGATCTGCAAGGACGACGAGGTGCAGGTCGAGGGCGACCTTATCCTTAGAGCTGCGACACAAATACAATGTCCGCTCCATCCTGATTCGCAAGGACGACGAGGTGCAGGACGACTGCGACCTTATCCTCGGAGCTGCGACACAAATACAACGTCTGCTCCATCCCGATCCGCAAGAACGATGAGGTGCAGGTCGACTGCAACCTTATCCTCGGAGCTGCGACACAAATACAACGTCCGCTCCATCCCGATCTGCAAGGATGCCGAGGTGCAGGCCATGGGCAGCACTAAGTGCCCTTGCCCATCGTTCACTCGACTAAGCTGCACCACAAAATCAGTAGCAATTCAAAACTGAAGAAACAAGTTCTACTCAAAGAGTCAAAAGATTCAAAAGAAAGAAAGTTCGGATAAATCCTACGAGGTTCCAGACCATAGTTTAAGGTACTCGGGCATGAGGCCTGACGGATTTTAACGGTTACAAAAACCACTTGGCATACCGAGGAAAATTTAATCGGATCATAAAAAGTTTGATCACTCCGCGGGAGGAGGACTGGCAGGCTCGACGAATTCGTCCAGGTCGATCCCATCTGCAATTCGAGTGGCGACGGCAATAAAGGTTTCCATGAAGGACTGGAAGTCGTGTTTCCTGGTATTGGCAACCTTGATCGCTGCTAGCTTTTCCTCCTTGGCTTCCTTGTAGTGGATTCGAACTAGCGAGACAGCTACGTCAGCACTGCAGCGAGAAGATGACTTCTTCCACTCCTGCACTCGGCCAGGGATCTCATTGAGTCGAGTCATCAAAGACTCGAGGTCATTCTGGGGCGTCTCCCATGGCCAAAGCACTGATTCAATCCGCAACACGGCAACCTTCAAGCGAGCAAGGTAGTTTGTAACACTGGCAACACGGGATTCCAGTTGGAGCACGTTCATGGCAGCCTCATCACCAACAGGGGAAAGGACAGGGTCCAGACCTGTCTCGATCTGTCCAGTTTCTTCCTCAAAGTTTTGACAGAATTCTACAAATGCAAAGAAATAATGAGTCGACGGTTGGATGGTGAATCAACGATAGCTAAACAATCGGACAAGGAAGAATACCTTCGAGCATAAGGAATAGCTTCTTGGCGAGAGCCCCCAGATAAGCTTCCAGGTCATTTCTCTTACGAGAAATGCCTTCAATATTCTCATTAAAGCCACTTTGTCTTTCTTTAGACGGGTCACTTCTCGGTTGGATTCATTAAGAGATGCCTTCAGCTTGGCATTTTCTTCCTCCAGCGCCCCGACTGAAGCCAGCTTCTTGTCAGCAAGTGCAGTCTTCTCATGAGCCTCCTTTTGTGCAGCAGCAAGATCAAGATCCTTTTTCTCCAGAGCCTACTTCATTTTCTCTAAAAGATATGCACTCGGGTCAGACAGAACAACGAGGAGACGACTTGTTAGTCGGCCAAGTTAAACAGTTGACTGGATGTTACCTTCCATACTAGTTGTCTCGTCTTTGGCCTTCTGCAAGTTCTGCTTAGCCAGCTCCAAGTCAAGATTGAGCTGTCTCTGCTTCTCCTCGAATTCGGCAAATTTGGAGATGAGCTCACAGGATTTCTGAAGTCAACAAATGTTACATCAGTGGACAGAATCAAAAGTTATTCACTCCCGAGTGAAAAGAATTCTCAGACTACTGCCAAATCAAACATTCAACAGTAGTCTCGGGGACTACACCCAGTGGGTGCACTTAGCATGCCCCCACTGGTTCAAATTACACTCGACATGATCCGTTCAGACCGAGTGAGAAAGTTCTGATTCTCAGACCATAGCCGACTGCCTGCAATCAACTATGGTCTCGGGGACTACACCTAGTGGGTGTACTCAGCGTGCCCCCACTGGTTCAAAGACTCAATCGACACAACCTAGTCGACTCAAGAAGCAAAATTATTCGGCAGTAAATTAAACACCCAGTGGGTGTACAAATGCAAAATGCAGACTGACGAAAAGATGCACAAGAAAAAAATTTAGGTAGCATATCCTAACAGAACAAGCGACAAGCTAAGGGATCAGCCGGTAATCAACCAACCTGGACGTTGCTCTGGAGAGCTGAGCTGGCGTCATAAGCAGCTTGACTGCCCCCCCCCCCCGAACCACCTTCATCTGCTCCATCATGATGCCTGCCGGGCTTATAGCTTCCTTGGCAGCACCCACTTGGTCCTCCGAGACGTGATGCGTAGTGAAGAGTGAAGACGGTGTATCGGCTAGAATCTGTGCAGTCGACGCTGAAGGTTGGGCACTCGACAATGGTATGGCAAAAGTCACAGAAGCCCGGTTGGGATCGCCGGTCTCCTGGATCGCCGGCTCCGTCACTAGCGTCGACTGAGGCACCTTGCTAGTTGATGTCTTCCTGCTTTTCCTTCCCATGGGCCTCAGCGGCACATCCTCGTCGTCGTCTGGAAGATCAATGACATTCGGAGGAGCTGCAAAAAGAGTCAACCGCCAGAATTCAGTTGGCCAACAAAATGGCTGAGAAAGCAAAGACAAGTTTGCAAAAGTCATACCCGGGTTAGAAGTGACCACGTCTTCCACATCCTCATCATCATCCCTGTAAGCAGAAGTCCCAGAAGTAGCAGCTCTGCAAGTTTCAAGATTCACTCGATCAAATCAGGAACAGAGTCGACAGCACAAGTCCTTGAGGAAAAAGTGAGGACAAGACACTTACGCAGAAGCGATGGGGACATCGATCTTGATCTTGGGCAGGGTCTTTCGAGACTTTGATGCTGCAACTTTGGGCTGCTTTGGAGCCTTCTCAGTCGGCACATGGGAAGAGGTCCGAGTGCGCTTGGAAGTCTGTCCAGTCGGCTTAGCCACTTTGCCACGGATACTTGCTGAGTCATGCTTATGCTTGGAACGCCTTTCGTTGCGAGGTGGTGACTCGACTTCTTCGCCACTGCTCGAGTCCTCGCTTTCCTCCTCCTCTTCTTCTCCATCAAACAGCCAATCCATGCTTTTGCCTCCGCTTTCTTCTCCTTCCTGGTACTGCTCTTGCTCCCCATTTGGCATTGAGTACATCTCCGTATAAATCTGCGAAGGAAAAGAGGTGACCAAAGGATGGTCGACTCAATAAACAGCTACAAGTCAAAATGAAAAACACTCGGAAATAAAGAATAGACTTGGTCTGGTTGGTTGTTGGTGTCGAATGGTAAAACTCTTTGGGACCCCCTGGGGTTATCCTTGTTTCCTGTGATGCCTTGCACCCACTGTGCCACCGTCTTCTCATCAACGTCCTCCGGGTGGATCCGAGTGGAATCTTCAATCCCCGAGTACATCCACATGGAGTGATCACGAGCCTGGAGGGGCTGGATATGTCGACTGAGGAATACCTCGAGCAAATCCATACCAGTCACACCCTCATGGATCCGCTGAACTACTCGCTCCAGCAACATGGTCACCTCCACCTTCTTTGCTGGAGTCACTCTCAAGGAAGTAGGTTTCTGGACTCTCTCCAAGGAAAAGGGAGGGAGACCAGTCGAATGACCAGGGGTCGACTTGTCTTTGCAATAAAACCAAGTCGACTGCCACCCTCTAACCGAGTCAGGGAGAGTCATCGCGGGAAAAGCGCTCTTCCCCCTCATCTGGATACCTAAGCCCCCACACATCTGGCTCACGTGGGTTCTCTCGTCACTCGGGCTAGCTTTTCTCACAGTCTGCGAGCAGCATGTGGAGATTTGCTTAAACAGACCCTAGTGCGGTCGGCAGCCTAGGAACTTCTCACACAGGGAGACATAGGCAGCGAGGTACGTGATAGTGTTGGGAGAGAAATGGTGGAGCTGAGCTCCGAAGAAGTTCAGGAATGCACGGAAAAAGGGATGTGGGGGCAAAGAAAAACCGCGGTCGACGTGAGTGGCAAGTAAGACACACTCACCCTCCTGAGGCTGCGGCTCAGTTTCATCCCCCGGGAGCCTCCTGGAACCATGCTCAATCAGCCCGCTCTCGGCCAGATCTTGCAAGTCACCCAACTCGATTGTGGACTGGATCTAGTTGCCCTGAACCCAGCCGTGTGGCAAGGCGGATCTCGATGACAACCCGCTCCTGTCGGTCTTCTTGCCCTTCCCCTTCGCCGCCCCCTTCTTTGCGCGCTCCAGCGCCGCCATCTTGTCCTTCGCCATCGCAGCAAGAGGCCCATGGGCGGGAGGCGGCGTCGAGAGCGGAAGCGGTAGCGGTGGAGAAGCAGAGGAGGAAGAAGGAGAAATTGGGGCGCACTGTGCAAAATTCCCCAACCCAATGCCTTATATGGAGTCATTTCCGAGTGACTGACGACTGGGCCCAGGTAATCCTATCAAATCCCGCAACTGTCGCTCGCTCGGTACATGGAGAAAAAGGTGGCATGGTGATCAAGGCGCCCTAGCTTAATCCATCCTGATTACTGCAGCCTCCTCCGTCCCGTGCGCTTCCCAAAATTTTGAATCCCGCAAGATCCGGGAGCAGCAGAGCAACCTGACAGACTGAAGATTTTTTCCATATCAACACTCGAAGCTTATTAGCAAAGTTCACTCGACTACTTTAGAATGGATCAAGGTGACTGAAAATGAAGTCAAAGTTGTCACATGACTCATCAGTCTAAAGAAAACGCTTCCGCGACGTGTAACAGAGTCGAAACCAACTTCCAATCCTTTTTCCACTCGAACCCTGAACCATTCGGGGGCTAATGACGACAACATGTACCTAGGGTAGGGTCATAGGCCTGACCTAGACACCCTCCCCAAGGATATTTACCTAAAGTCAAAAGCATTCAAGGGATACCATCATTCACTCGACCATAAAACATTCCACTCGGAAGATTCAAGTTCACTCGACCAGTAAGTACTCACTCGACTGTAACAAGAATCACTCGACGGATAGAAGATCTAAAGTCACTTTGTATGGCAACGGTCAGGCGTTACCCTGTAGACTTAATGGTCATTCATGTATCTTTATTGTTGGCGTTATCAGTAACGCCCTATCTTTATGTACGTTGAACCCTGTGTAACGTGGGACGACTGGGGTCCTGGCACACTCTATATAAGCCACCCCTCTCCTCTGGCACAAGGGTTCGCAGCCCCTGTAACTTCACGCATATTCCAATCGACCGAGCCTCCACTACTAGAAAAAGGGCTATAGATGGGATTGACACTAATGGCGCACCAAACAAGCGGTGTGCCATTAGTATATACTAATGGCGCACCACCTTCTGATACGCCATTATATTTGAAACTACTAATGGCACACCTGGCCCAGGGTGCGCCATTAGTATCAAAAAAAATTTAACTAGTGCGCCTGTCCAAACATACTAATGGCGCATCCAGACACAGTGAGTCATTACTAGTTGTAACTAGTAATGGCGCACCTGCCGGAAAGTGCGCCACTAATGTTGTTTTTTTAATTATATTTTTTATTCCCTTTTTTGCAAAACTACTAATGGCGCACTGTTCCACCGTGCGCCATTACTAGTTTAAACTAGTAATGGCGCACTGTGGGACAGTGCGCCATTAGTATGTTTTTTTTGCAAAACTACTAATGGCGCACCACCATAAGGTGCGCCATTAGTAACCTGGATTACTAATGGCGCATTTAGAGTTGGTGCGCCATTAGTAAGTGGGCAGCAACAAGATATTTTGGACAGCCTCTCCTACCCACACTCACTTTCTCCCCACTTCATTTTCTCCACCTCCTCCTTGTCTCGGGTGCCTCCTCTTTTTCACCTCATTTCCACCATAGATTCATTCAATTTAAGTGGTTAAATTACCTTGTTTTGATAGGTAAGTAAGGGGGGAAGCTATATTTATGTTGTTCTCCCTACAACAATGTGCACATGCACTTTTTATGGCCTAGCTAGATCTATGTATGTTCGTGGTGTTGCATATGTTTGTGGTGTTGCATATGTGTTTGTGTTTGGAGGTGTACCGGTATTTGAAATGCGATAGTTGCCAATATTTTGCCGGAATGTTGATTCATTTCCGTTTCGGCGAGAATTTTGGCATTAAGCATTCTTTTTGGTCCTATTTTTAGGGAAAGTCATGCCAAATTTTTTCTTGGTTCTAAAATATCGTTTTGCTCTACCCCGCAGGCGACCATGGTCCGCATGATGACCGAAGGCATCGTGAATAGGTTTTTGAGGTCCGCGAAGGCCGAGATGCTTCAAAAGAACGAGACGGAGATAAGATGTCCGTGTCAAAGATGCAAGCTGAAGAGCCTTATTGCGGACCCGGAATCCGGGTAGGTGCGGGACCGCCTGCTCTTGTGTGGTTTAATGGATGGCTATCGGTGGCAAGGTGATGAAGATGACTACGAAGTCGTCCATGGGGGCCGGGAAAGAAATGAGGAAGGGCAGCAAGACAACCACCGCGGCTCGGGCGGGCGAGAAGACGAAGAATCCCCAGGAGATGATCACGACGATGATGCTGTACACAGTCATCATGTAGAAGATGCAGGACATGATGATGAGGAAGATGCCGGAGCAGACGACGGGCATGATCATGAAGATGACGATGTCGGAGGAGCAGACGATGCTGGACCATCAATGGGCTGGGTGCAGGACCCTCATATTCAAGAGCTGCTTCTCAAGCAGACGGATAACGCAAGAGCTGCCGCCCGAGAGAAAGCCAAGATGGATCAACTTGAGTTAGACGTGGTTACTCCATTGTATGAAGGATGCAGGCCTGAGGATACCCGCCTGAAAGTAACGCTCATGGCTCTGGAGATGAAGGTAAAACACAAAATGACCGACGCATGCTTCGACGAGAACATGTCATTCTCGCACGAACGTCTTCCCAAGGGGAACAAGTGCCCGACCAGTTTGGAGGAGGCGAAGAAAATCGTGTGTCCTCTGGATTTACCACACGTGAAATACCATGTGTGCATGAACAATTGCATCATTTATCGGGACGAGCACGCGGAGTCTACCATATGTCCGGTGTGCGGCGTCACTCGATACAAGAAGAGGAAGAAAGCTCCTCGAAAAGTGGTGTGGTACTTTCCGATCACTCCTCGTCTGCAGCGGTATTTCGCGGACCCTAAGGTAGCAAAGCTCCTGCGTTGGCACGCGGATAGGGAGGAGAAGAAGCGAGAAGATGACGCAAATGATCCGGAGATAGATAAAAAGACAAGATGCTGAGTCGCCCTAAGGATGCGAGCCAGTGGCAAGCGTTGAACTTCGAAGACCTAGAATTTGGGAACGATCCAAGGAACATCGTGCTGGGCGCGAGCACCGATGGAGTCAATCCGTTTGGCAGCCAGAGAAGCACACATAGCACCTGGCATGTGTTTGTGTGGATGTACAACCTTCCCCCCTGGTTGTGCATGAAGAGGAAGTACATTCACATGAGTATGCTAATTGAAGGACCGAAACAACCAGGGAACGACATCAATCTGTATCTGGGGCTGCTGAAAGAGGAGCTTGACACGCTGTGGAAAACACCAGCCAATACATGGGACGCCGCAGAGAAAGAATATTTCCCTATGAGAGCCGCGCTGCTCACGACAGTGCACGACTATCTCGGTTACGGATATGTCGCGGGGCAGGTGGTCCATGGATTTTCTGGATGCGTCAGGTGCATGGATGACACAACGTATCGCCAGCTAGATAGAGATCCCGGGTCTTCGAAAACCGTGTTCATGGGACATCGAAGGTGGCTTCGCGACGATGACCCGTGGAGAAAACGCAAGGATCTATTCGATGGTGAAACCGAACCCCGAGGACGCCCGCGTATGAGGAGCGGCGAGGAAATAGACGAGCTGTTGAAAAATTGGAAAGACTACCCACTGCCGGGAAAGAAGCAAAAGGCGCCAGAGCCGGGAAAGAAGCGAAAGGCGCCAGAGCCGCTGCTGAAGGTATGGAAAACGAGGTCTGTTTTCTGGGACTTGCCGTACTGGAAGATCCACCGTGTGCCTCACAGCCTTGATGTCATGCATATCACGAAGAACGTGTGCGAGAGTCTGCTTGGTACCCTGCTCAACATGCCAGAGAGGACCAAAGATGGGCCGAAAGCAAGGGCAGACTTGAAATCAATGGGCATCAGGCAGGAGCTTCACGCTATATATGATGATGATGATGATGATGATGAGGCGAAGCAGGACACGGAAAGTCGTCGCAAAGGCAAAAAGTCCAAGAAGACCGGAAATGACTACCCTCCCGCATGCTTCACTCTAAGTCAGGAGGAGATCGAGCAGTTTTTCACCTGCCTCGTAGGAGTAAAACTTCCTTACGGTTACGCGGGGACGATAAGCAGATACCTAGACCCAGCGAAGAAGAAGTTCGGCGGGATGAAGTCTCACGACTGTCATGTGCTGATGACGCAGATACTTCCAGTTGCAATCCGTGGGATCATGGACGCGCACGTCCGTGAAACCCTATTTGGCCTATGCAACTTTTTCGACGTCATCTCTCGGAAGTCTGTTGGCGTGAGGCAACTCAGAAGGCTACAGGAAGAGATTGTGGTGATACTATGCGAGCTTGAGATGTACTTCCCGCCCGCATTCTTCGACATTATGGTGCATCTGCTGGTCCATATCGTGGACGATATCATCCAACTTGGGCCGACGTTCCTGCACAGCATGATGCCGTTCGAAAGGATGAATGGTGTCATCAAAGGATACATTCGCAACATGTCACGTCCAGAGGGAAGCATAGCCAGGGGCTTTCTGACCGAAGAGTGCATCTCCTACTTCATGAATTATCTAGGCATCGAGAACCCCGTTGGTCTGCCCGTCAACAGGCACCTCGGCAGGCTCGCTGGATGGGGTCACCATGAGGGTCGCCGCGAAATGCATGTCGACTTCGAGGGTCGACTCGCCGACTTTGAAAGAGCAAACCTAGTCGCGCTACAACACATAGACGTGGTCGATCCTTGGGTGGTAGAGCACAAAACCTTTATTAAGAAGACGTACAATGACCGAGGCCAACAGAGGACGGACGGAGATATACTCAAAGAGCACAACTCATGTTTCACGCATTGGTTCAAGCAGAAGCTTTTGTCGTACCCTTTACATGAGGATTCTTTCGCGGAAGAACAACTCATATTCGCCTTGTCACAGGGCGCCGAGCACAACCTGATGACCTATGAGGCGTACGATATCAACGGCTACACATTCTACACCGAGGCCAAGGACATGAAGAGCGATGGTTATCAGAACTCCGGGGTAACGATGGAATCCTACACCGGTAACGACAAGGACAGATACTACGGAAGGATCGAGGAGATCTGGGAGCTGAGCTACGCTGGAGAGAAGGTCCCGATGTTCCGTGTCAGATGGGCGAAGAGCGTCCTAAAAGAAGACCGGTATTTCACCACCATGGTTATACCCGAAGCCAAATCCAAGACCGCGGGCGCAAACGTCACCGCGAAAAATGAGCCATGGGTACTGGCTTCCCAAGTGGACCAATGCTTCTTCATTACCGACCCGTCAAAGCCCAGTCGTGTTGTCGTGAGGAGAGGCAAAAGGAAGATCATCGGAATGGATGGAGTAGCCAATGAGCAAGACTTCGACAAGTATGGCGACCCGAGGATCGAACATGACGACGATGATGAAGTAGCAGCATACACCACAAGAAGAAGCAGGACCACCCTACCTAAAGGACGTCTGTTCCACAGAAGAACTCCATTTGCGAAAAAGAAGGGCAAGAAGATTGTGAACAGATAGCTAGCTAAGATCGATTGTATTTAAATCGTAGCCTTCATTTCTCGATTGTATTTCATGGGCACTTTTTGAACTATCATGAATATTTTTAAATTTCATGGACACTCGATCTCGATCCCCCTCCATCTCGATCGCTATCCCACCTCGCCAGATCCGGTCCCCCTCGCCGCCGAGCACCCCCCGGTCCACCGGCCGCCGCCGCCCGACCCCCCGCACCCTCGATTCCCCTACTCAACCGCCGCCGCCGACCCCCCGCACCCCTCCCCTACTCAACCGCCGCCGCCGACCCCCCGCACCCCGCGGCACCCTCCCCCGCTCCACCGGCATTACTGTTTGATGATATTTTTAAAAAAATTATTACTGTCTTATAAAAAAATATTACTGTTACTGTCTTATAAAAAAATATTACTGTTATGATTTAAACAAGTTTAAAAAATTATTACTGTCTTATAAAAAAAATACTAATGGCGCACCACGGTGAGGTGCGCCATTAGTATGGATGTACTTATGGCGCACCGAGGGGTGGTGCGCCATTAGTATTGTGCCATTGCTATAAGAAAAAAAAACTACTAATGGCGCACCACGGTGAGGTGCGCCATTAGTATGGATGTACTTATGGCGCACCGAGGGGTGGTGCGCCATTAGTATTGTGCCATTGCTATAAGAAAAAAAAACTACTAATGGCGCACCACGGTGAGGTGCGCCATTAGTATGGATGTACTTATGGCGCACCGAGGGGTGGTGCGCCATTAGTATTGTGCCATTGCTATAAGAAAAAAAAACTACTAATGGCGCACCACGGTGAGGTGCGCCATTAGTATGGATGTACTTATGGCGCACCGAGGGGTGGTGCGCCATTAGTATTGTGCCCGATCCCCCCTTCCCTCTCCCCCTTCGCCCGATCCCCCCTTCCCTCTCCCCCTCGCCAGTTCCCTCTCCCTCCCTCCACCACGCCGCCGCCGCCGCTGCCCCGACCCACTGCGCCGCAGCCGCCCACGCGCCCCCGCCACCTCCCTCTCCCCTTCCTCCCCCTCGTCGCCGGCGGCCCGAACGCCGCCCCGTCCACACCGTCCTCGGGCTCCTCCCGCTCGCGCTCGCGCTCCCGCTCCCTCTCGTCGTCCTCCTCATCGCCGCTCCCCTCCCGCCGCCAAGCGCAGGTGAGCAACCGGCATCTCTCATCTATTCAGGGACTTGTCAGTTTGCGGCTAATCACACCTGCAAACTTCAACAGCAAGAATGGCCTTTATCTGCAAGTATCGTTCAGCATTGCTTACATATGCACATATGAATCCTAACTCTAGAACAGTTGTGATCTATTTGTTGTTATTGTTACATCATCACTTATCTTCTGATGATGGCTTGTTTGCGTGTTCGGTGCTTGTCTGTAGTTAGATAGGAGTGGAGGATCACATCCTTGTCTGTTTGTGGGCCTAATCACCTGTAAACTTTTATAACAGAAGCATGAATGGCATTTAGCTGGGAGCATTATTCAGCATTGCTTATATATATCTGCACATATGAATCCTAGCAGTACAACAGTTGTGGTCTATTTGTTGTTATTACTACAGCACCATGTATTTTTCTGATGACGGCAGTTTGGTGCTTGTCTGTGGTCAATTAGAAGTAAAGGATCACAGCTTTTTCTGTTGTAGAGCAATTGCTTGTAAACTTTAACAGTTGCTAAAAATTGTAGTAACCTGGCCACATGACCCAGGGGAGCTCCTGTGGTGTGGTGCTTAAAATGAAATCTGGATAGACTGGTCATCTGTAGTGTAATGTTTTGTAACTTACTGTAGATGGCCTTACTTTCCTGCTGCTTTTGCTGGTTTGTTAAGTCTATTCACCTTTTTTGGTTTGTTTGCTCCTTGGATTGCTAATGTGCAGTCTGTAGACAAAATGATTTGATTTCCCCTTATATTTGCTAGTATCTAGTACTGTCTATGGTATTTTTTTCTGTTGTGTATGTGGCAAAGTGATTAAATACATGCTCTATGCTGCAGTTCAAAGGGGTAAAACATCATCATGCTATATGAATGAAGTAATGTTTGTTACACACAAATTTCTAAACTTGTTCAATGCTGATTAACAGAGTATTAATATACAACTAAAGTGAATGATACTTGGTATTGGCCAATCTTTTGTTTCTTTTTAGAGTTTGCTGAAAGCAGTGTTTCATGTTTCCTTTCATCATGATTGCTGAAAGCAGTGTTTCATGTTTCCTTTCATCATGAATGCTACTTTAAGTTGAGTCAGGTTTAGCTACATATCTTAGCCAGCTGGCATACTGTGTTTGGGTAGCTCTTGATCTGTACTACCTACTTTGGTTGGTTGTACCAGGGCATGTGAAGCACCCTTTGCCCTTTTGGTTTGTAATCTTAGTCAGCAACTATTTCTGACACCCTCTGCTGGCATAGAAGGTTGCTTGACAAAGCCCTTGATTGTTTCAGCTCAGTCTTGCCTGCAATGAACCAATTCTCCTTTTATCCATTTGATTGGCTCCTATTATAATTGCAGAGGATAAGAAGAACTTGCTCTGTTCTTGCTTGTACACCAATCTCTGCTTCAACTGCTGCATTTACTTTCATGTAACAGTCTTGTACCCAATGCTTCAGTGGCAGTGCATCCTAAGCAATGGAGGCCTTTTTTCACATGCCAATGTATTTTCCATGTTGTGATGGAGGCCTTTTTTGCCTTGTCCACCTGAGAGGCCCTTGAGTTTGCTGGAATGTCGATTAACTTCCGTTTCGGCAAATTCGGGTACTCCATATGTCCTATTTTCAGCAAAGGTCATGCTGAAATTTTCCATGAATTTTAGCATGACTTTGCTAAAAATAGGACATATGGGGTACTTGTGACTAATGCATGGGCCGGGGTATCTTAGTAGTTAATTAAGTAGGATCAAGTGCCCCGGTGTACTTGTGACTAATGCATGGCTTTTAGGGTGCCTCGGTGTCGATAAAAACCGAAATGATGAAAGCTTAGGCTTTTAGGGTGCCTCGGCGTCGAAAAACCCTCAATGATAAAACCTTAGCTTTTAGGATGCCTCGGTGTCGACAAACCCTAAATGATGAGACCATGATCTTGTTCCTTGACAATAACCAACTTTTTGACCAAACTTTGTTCCTATTTATAGAGAAACATGGCCAACAACGATGAGGCCGGGGGTTCGGGCGGCAAGAAATTCTGGGAGCTGTCCCAGGAGATGGAGGAACAACCTCACTTGTATGAGGACGCCGCCTTCCCCACCGATCCTGAGACCACTGATGGTACCGCCGAGGATGACCCCACTGATGCCACCACTGATGGTGCCGCCGAGGATGCCACCACTGATGATGGCGGCGCACGCACAGATGGCAGCCAACCGAAGAGGCAACGGAAGGACCGGCGCCCGACCGTGCTCCGCACCCTCAAGGAGGAAGTTACTGAAGTGGACTCCGACGGGAATCCAACAGTGCCCGAACGAATAGTCAAGGGGTACTCGCTTCAGCTCGGGTGCATTCTCCGGAGCATCGTCTCGATCAACACCGAGAACCTGAGGCATCCTGATCGAGGGAATTTGCGCAACCTCCTCTTCACGAAGCTGCACGAACATTACAAGTTCCCCGCTGAATTTGAAAACACAAGCCTCAAAGGGAATAGAGTGAACAATGCTGCCCTCACGAAGATGAGCAAGGCCCTGTCTACTTGGAAAAGCAATGTGAAGAGAATGATCGAGAAAGGTGAGAGTTATGAGAAGATCAAGGAGAAAAATCCTTCGATCACCGAAGATGACTACAACGACTTCAAGATCAATTGCTCGAGCACTGCAAACTCCGAATCAAGTAAGTGGGGGAAAGAAATGCGGGAGCTGAACTTAGGGGAACACACACTCGGTCCCGGCGGTTACAGAGTGGCGGAGCCTATATGGGACAAGGAGGAGGCGGACCGTGCCGAGCAAGGCCTACCGCCCCTCTTCGATAAATACGGTGACAAGCAGACCAGGAACTTTGTCAGGGCCCGGTACAAGAAGGACCCGAAAACAAAGGAGCTTACCACGGATCCGAAGACCAGGGCGCTTGAGCTTGTTCTGGTAAGGAATACACCCCCGCGTAATTAGCTCCATATGGTTGCATTCTAATTAATGAAGCCAAATTTCTAAATGGTTCACATTCCTTCCGCAGGCGACTGAAAGCAGTAGCGCGGGGTCGACTAAGAGCAACCCTTGGGACACCACTCTAAATAGGGCGTTGAATGTAATGAAGAACAAGGATAAGCTCAGTAAGCCGACGTCAGCTGGTCGTGTGGCCGGAAAAGGCTTGTCGACAAAATGGTCGTCATACTATAACACTGGTGGGCGAAAGGAGAAAAAGACCAGCTCGGAAAGCCAGGCGCGCGAGGTTCAAGAACTCAGGGCACAGGTGGCACGGATTCCGGAGATTGTCCAAGAGCAAGTGCAACAACAACTTGGAGCGACGATCACCGCCATTGTGCCTACCTTGATCCAGGGGATTAGTGCGTGGATTGCGGGCGGCCAACAGGGGCCGCCCCCGATTCCTAGCTTCACGGCAAGCAACTCGCAGAACGCGATGGCGGGGCCATTGGTGTCTCCGGCGGAGGCGGCATTGGTGTCTCTGACGCCGGCACGGGAGCTTAATGCACTCGGGTGTACATCGGCCGGCACCTCTGCAGCAAGCGGCCCCTCCGTCAATTGCACGCCCGCCGTTGGCGGTGCCTCGACATTAGCTGAGCTCGAAGCCATCATCACGGTAACTAATTAAGCCTCTCTCGGCCGAGGACTTCATCTCCTTGCCTTTGACTGAGCATCCCTGACGCCCTACATGTTTTCGCAGGGCGCCGCCGACATTCCGTGCACTCTCCTGCACTTCGTGAACAATGAGTTGGTCGATGTCGCCAAGGGCAAAATCGTTCAACCGGGCAACCCCTTGTTCCACGGTACCCAGATGCCACCCAACTTGTTTAGGGTTCAACTGGTTCGGGTGCTGCCAGGCTGTGATGAGTTGTTACCTCCGATTCAACCCGTCGGGGCCGACAATGATGACGTGATGACCCTCAGCGCCTGCCTGAGCTGGCCCCTGCTTTGGCCGAAGAGCCAGATTCGTTTGGGGGTGGGGGACACCACCCCAAAGACAACAACACCAGTCGTGCCGGCGCCAAGTCGGCCCCATGGCAAGACCGCCGCAACGGTGCCGGACATCCCTATGCCACTGGATCCAAACATGCATATGGCATAGGATCAGAACGACGACGACGACGATACATTTGCCAACGTCGATCAGTACTTTGCCGATCATGGGTACGGTGGAGACTTCATGGGGCCTCCTTCTCAAGAACCCAACCCAACAAAAGACGTGCGCGATCTAGCTGGTACCGCGGAGAAGCCAAGTTGCAACAGGCGTCGTCTGCAGTTCAGCTCTCAGGAGACGCCTCCAGCTGCCGACTTCACCGAGCCTCAGATAGGCGAGGTGCGAAATATGATCATCCCCAACACACTCAAGAAGGCGGTCTGTGAGCAGAACTCGGTCCCATTATAGGAGAAGAAGAAGGCACGCAAAAGAAAGACTAACTCGGTCCCATTATAGGAGAACTCGGTCCCATTATAGGAGAAGAAGAAGGAGGGTGCATGTGGCGGGTAGGCGATGCTACTGAGAAATATGCTCGATGCTGCAACCGGTGCTATGCGGAGTCTGCATGACAGTGTTCTTTCTTTGGAGAAGCAGCGTCTCGGAGAGAAGGATGTGGCATACCCGGTTTTCGCGGCCAAGGTGCCAGAGGGCAAGGGCTTTGTGGATAACTCCATCGGGGGTACGATCGTCCTGCGGTTTGATGACATCCACGCTATGTTGAACCTTCATCCGCTGCACTACACCTTCGTTCGGCTATTTTCGCTGAGTATGGAGATGCGGATCATTCGCGACAAGACCCCGGACATCGTGATAGTCGACCCCTTCTACATGCGTGCCAAGATCTTGGGCAGCGCTGGGGACCGGCAAGTCGCGAGTTCTTACCTCGAAGGCGTCATTCTGGCAAACCAAGATAAGGATAACTTCCTCGTGCCTTACTTTCCCGAGTAAGTCCTCCCCTCAACCGCCCCGTAACATATGAATTCTTAGATTTCGATCGTTTTTCTTTTAACATTCCGTGTTTTCTGCAGTGACACACATTGCATGCTCATCCTCCTAAGCCCCAAATATTCCATGGCCACGTATTTCGACCCGGACCGTCAGTCGAACGTAGACTACACAAATGTCAAGAAGGTTCTTGATGATGTTCTCCCCGGCTACGTCAAATCTGGAGGCACCTTCACCAGGCCTATTCGTAAGTATGGCAAGCACGTGTTCTCCCACAATACGACGTTCTGCTGCGTCAAGCAGCCGCCTGGCGGTCAGAAGGGTGCCTACTACGCCATCCATCACATGCGGGTGATCGTACGGGACCATCATCAACTTCTGCTACCGAGTAGACTCAAAGATTGGGCCGCGAGCGTGTCGGCAATCCAGGACGCGGACATCAGACAAGAATTCTTTCGCATCCAGTCGGAGTTTGCGGAAATCATCCATCAAGATGTCCTTTGTACCTCGGGGCAGTTCTACCTCAAAAATCAACCGTCCAACAGTGACATCGACACAATCCTACAAATGCAGGCTGACAACGCCTGTTGTTTCATGACTCTCACGATAGACGGCGGCTTCATCCACGCTCCGGTCCCTTGAGTCAAGTCGAAAGCAGTGATGCTGTGTCTAGTTCTGAAACATCGATTGGCTCATGTTGTAATTAAACTTTAATGAACTTGTAGTATGTCTCTTTGGTTTCGAGAGTCGTTCAACTTAGATGTAATCGATGCTATTAATGTCTTGCTTTTCTCTTCCGATCGTTCTGTTGCATACTTATATATTGCTTATGTATTGTCTGTGAATTGGTACTAACATTTCGTTTGGCTACTGCATAGCAATGCCGTGGTATGTCGTGTACAAGGGTAAGGTTCCCGGAGTCTACGACGATTGGGAGGAGTGTCGGAGACAGGTTCACCGATTCAGCGGTAACAGTTACAAAGGGTACGCCACTAGGGCCGAGGCCGAATCTAGATACGTCCGCTATCTAGCGGGAGAGGGGAGGGAGCGTTGGAGGAACCGGATGAAGACGAGTTTCATCGTGATGATGCTCATCGTGATGACCGCAGCTCTCTTCTATGTGATGGTAGTTTAGATGATCGATATCGACTTGTAATGTGAAGACAAACTCGTGGTCTCGAGACTTGTAATATAATGTTCTATCTTTGTTCGGTCTTTTCAATTCGGAGACTAATATGATGAATTGTATTCGGAGACTAAAATGATGAATTGTATTCAGAGACTAATCTTCTATTTTATTCGATGAATATGTTGTTGATGTGTGCTGTCTATATTTTGTCCAATTATACATTTTGTAACCTGTGCAAAAAATAGAAAATTAAAAAATAAAAAAAAACCTAATATTCATACTAATGGCACATCACATCATAGTGCGCCATTAGTATGCCAAAGGATACTAATGGCGCATCATTAAACAGTGCGCCATTAGTATGCCGAAGTTACTAATGGCGCATCATGTTGTCGTGCGCCATTAGTATGCCAAAGCACCTGGGTATACATGGCCCCCTAGGAGGCATACTAATGGCGCACTATTGTATATACTAATGACGCATCTGAGGTGCGCCATTAGTATACCAGATACTAATGGCGCACCAATGGTGCGCCATTAGTAAAATATACTAATGGCGTGCTACTAATGGCGCACCACTAATGCGCCATTAATGGCCAAATTAGGTGCGCCATTAGTAGGCCTTTTCCTAGTAGTGCTCCGGGCACCGAGACGTAAGGCTGTTACTTCCTCCGTGAAGGGCCTAAACTCGTACATCTTGCGTGCACAATCTCATCGTAGCTAGGATCTTGCCTCTACATTCCTACCCCTATCTACTGTCAGACTTAGAACCACGACAATTGCCGCATTTTATGATTATGAAATCTGGCAAATGGATGTCAAAACTGCATTCCTTAATGGATTTCTTAAAGAAGAGTTGTATATGATGCAACCAGAAGGTTTTGTCAATCCTAAAGGTGCTAACAAAGTGTGTAAGCTCCAACGATCCATTTATGGACTGGTGCAACCATCTCGGAGTTGGAATATACGCTTTGATGAAGTGATCAAAGCATATGGTTTTATACAGACTTTTGAAGAAGCCTGTATTTACAAGAAAGTGAGTGGGAGCTCTGTAGCGTTTCCAATATTATATGTGGATGACATATTGTTGATTGGAGATGATATAGAATTTCTGGATAGCATAAAAGGATACTTGAATAAGAGTTTTTCAATGAAAGACCTCAGTGAAGCCGCTTATATATTGGGCATCAAGATCTATAAAGATAGATCAAGATGCTTAATTAGACTTTCACAAAGCACATACCTTGATAAAGTTTTGAAGAAGTTCAAAATGCATAAGTCAAAGAAAGGGTTCTTGCCTGTGTTACAAGGTGTGAAGTTGAGTTAGACTCAATGCCCGACCACTGTAGAAGATAGAGAGAAATGAAAGTCATTCTCTATGCCTCAGCCATAGGTTCTATCATGTATGCAATGCTGTGTACCAGACCTGATGTGTGCCTTGTTATAAGTTTGGCAGGGAGGTACCAAAGTAATCCATGAGTGGATCACTGGACAACGGTCAAGAACATCCTGAAATACATGAAAAGGACTAAGGATATGTTTCTCGTTTATGGGGGTGACAAGGAGCTCATCGTAAATGGTTACGTCGATGCTAGCTTTGACACTGATCCGGATGACTCTATGTCGCAAACCGGATACATATTTATATTGAATGGTGGAGCTGTCAGTTGGTGTAGTTCCAAGCAGAGCGCCATGGCAGGATCTACATGTGAAGCGAAGTACATAGCTGCTTTGGAAGCAGCAAATGAAGGAGTCTGGATGAAGGAGTTCATATCCGATCTAGGTGTAATACCTAGTGCATCGGGTCCAATGAAAATATTTTGTGACAATAATGGAGCAATTGCCTTAGCAAGGGAATCCAGATTTCACAAGAGAACCAAACACATCAAGAGACGCTTCAACTCCATCCGTGATCAAGTCAATGAGGGAGTCATAGAGATTTGCAAAATACATACGGATCTAAATGTGGCAGACCCGTTGACTAAGCCTCTTCCTCGAGCAAAACATGATCGGCACCAAGACTCCATGGGTGTTAGAATCATTACAATTTAATCTAGATTATTGACTCTAGTGCAAGTGGGAGACTGGAGGAAATATGTCCTGGAGGCAATAATAAAGTTGTTATTTATATTTCCTTCTATCATGATAAATGTTTATTATTCATGCTAGAATTGTATTAACCGGAAACTTGATAAATGTGTGAATACATAGACAAAACACAGTGTCCCTAGTATGCCTCTACTAGACTAGCTCGTTAATCAAAGATGGTTAAGTGTCCTAACCATAGATGATACGTCTCCAACGTATCTATAATTTTTTATTGTTCCATGCTATTATATTATCTGTTTTGGATGTTTTATATGCATTAATATGCTATTTTATATGATATTTGGGACTAACCTATTGACCTAGAGCCCAGTGCCAGTTTCTGTTTTTTTTGCTTGTTTTTGAGTTTCGCAGAAAAGGAATACCAAACGGAGTCCAAACGGAATAAAACTTTTGTGATGATTTTTCTTGGACCAGAAGACACCCAGGAGACTTGGAGTGCAAGTCAGAAGAGCCGCGAGGCGGCCACAAGGGTGGAGGGCGCGCCTAGGGGGGTAGGGCGCGCCCCCAACCTTGTGGGCCCCTCATAGACCTCCTGACCTAGATCTTCCTCCTATATATACTCTTATACCCCAAAAACATCCAGGGGATCCACGAACCACTTTTCCACCGCCGCAACCTTCTGTACCCGTGAGATCCCATCTTAGGGCCTTTTTCAGCATCCTGTCGGAGGGGAATTCGATCGCGGAGGGCTTCTACATCAACACCATTACCTCTCAGATGAAGCATGAGTAGTTTACTTTAGACCTACGGGTCCATAACTAGTTGCTAGATGGCTTCTTCTCTCTCTTTGATTCTCAATACAAAGTTCTCCTTGATGTTCATGGAGATCTATTCGATGTAATACTCTTTTGCGGTGTGTTTGCCGAGATCCAATGAATTGTGGATTTATGATCAGCTTATCTATGAATATTATTTGAATCTCCTCTGAATTCTTATATGCATGAATTTATATCTTTGCAAGTCTCTTCGAACTATCGATTTGGTTTGGCCAACTAGAATGGTTTTTCTTGTAATGGGAGAAGTGCTTAGCTTTGGTTTCAATCTTGCGGTGCTCGATCCGAGTGTCAGAAGGGGAACCAACATGTATTGCATTGTTGCCATCGAGGATAAAAAGATGGAGTTTTCATCATATTGCTTGAGTTAATTCCTCTACATCATGTCATCTTGCTTAAAGCGTTACTCTGTTCTTATGAACTTAATACTCTAGATGCATGCTGGATAGCGGTCGATGTGTGGAGTAATAGTAGTAGATGCAGAATCATTTTGGTCTACTTGAAACGGACGTGATGCCTATGTTCATGATCATTGCCTTAGATATCATCATAACTTTGCGCTTTTCTATCAATTGCTCGGCAGTAATTTGTTCACCCACCAATTTCTATCTTGGGAGGAGCCTCTAGTGAAACCTATGGCCCCCGGGTTTATTTTCCATCATATAAGTTTCTGATCTACAATACTAGTTTACTATTTACTTTCCTTTGCAATTTACACTTTCCGTTCTACAAACTAAAAATACCAAAAATATTACTTTACCGTTTAACCATGAAGGGATTGACAACCCCTTTGTCGCGTTGGTTGCAAGTTGGTGTTTTTTTGTGCAGGTATTCGGTGGTTTGTCGCGTTGTCTCCTACTGGATTGATACCTTGGTTCTCAAAACTGAGGGAAATACTTATGCTACTTTGATGCATCACCCTTTCCTCTTCAAGGGAAAAACTAACGCATGCTCGAGAGGTAGCAATATACATGTGTTGTCATTTGATGAATGGGGTCACATCATTAGGAGAATGATGTGATGGACAAGACCCATCCGTTAGCCTAGCATAATGATCATTAAGTTCTATTGCTATTACTTTCTTCATGACTTATACATATTCCATTGACTATGAGATTATGCAACTCCTGAATACCGGAGGAATACCTTGTGTGCTATCAAACATCAAGACGTAACTGGGTGATTATAAAGATGCTCTACAGGTATATCCAAAGGCGTTTGTTGGGTTGGCATAGATCGAGATTACGATTTGTCACTCCGAGTATCGGAGAGGTATCTTTGGGCCCTCTCGGTAATGCACATCGCGATAAGCCTTGCAAGCAATGTGACTAATGAGTTAGTTGCAGGATGATGTATTACGGAATGAGTAAAGAGACTTGTCGGTAACGAGATTGAACTAGGTACAAAGATACCGACGACCGAATCTCGGGCAAGTAACATACCAATGACAAAGGGAATGACGTATGTTGTCATTACGAGTATCGATAAAGATCTTAGAAGAATATGTGGGAACCAATATGAGCATCTAGGTTCCGCTACTGGTTATTGACCGGAGAGGTGTCTCGGTCATGTCTACATAGTTCTCGAACCAGTAGGGTCCGCACACTTAACGTTCGATGATTATTTGTATTATGAGTTATGTGTTTTGGTGACCGAAGATTGTTTGGAGTCCCAGATGAGATCACTGACATGATGAGTCTCGAAATGGGCGAGAAGTATAGATTGATATATTGGACGATAGTATTCGGACACTGGAGGTGTTTCGGAATGTATCGGGTATGTATTGGAGTACCGGGGGGTTACCGGAATCCCTCGGGGGAAGATATGGGCCATATGGGCCATAGGAGGGAGGCGGGACGACACACAAGGGGTGAGTCCGAATTGGACTAGGTGAGGGGCGGCGCCCCCCTTTCCTTCTCCCTCTCCTTCCCCCTTCCCCCTCCGATAAAAGGAAGGGGGCCGAATTGGACTAGGAGCCCAAGTGGGACTCCTCCCACTTGGGGCGCCCTAGGGTCGGACTCCTCCCCTCTCCCTCCTTTATATACAGGGGCAGGGGGCGCCTCTAGGACACACAATTGTTCCAAGACGTGTGTGGCGCCCCCCTCCACAGTTTACTCCTCTGGTCATATTGTCGTAGTGCTTAGGCGAAGCCCTGCGTGGATCACTTCACCATCACCGTCACCATGCCGTCATGCTAACGAAACTCTCCCTCGACACTTTGCTGGATCAAGAGTTCAAGGGACGTCATCAAGCTGAACGTGTGCAGAATTCGGAGGTGTCGTGCGTTCGGTACTTGATCGATTTAATCGAGAAGACGTTCGACTACATCAACTGTGTTAAACTAATGCTTCCGCTTTCGATCTACGAGGGTACGTGGACACACTCTCCCCCTCTCGTTTCTATGCATCTCCTAGATAGATCTTGCGTGATCGTAGGAATTTTTTTTGAAATTGCATGCTACGTCCCCCAACATGGTGTTGATGTAGAAGCCCTTCGTGATCGAATCCCCCTCTGGCAGGATGCCGGAAAAGGTCCCTAGATGGGATCTCACGGGTATAGAAGGTTGCGGTACTGGAAAAGTGGTTTCGTGGCTCCCCTGGAAGTTTTCGGGGTAAATAAGAATATATAGGAGGAAGATCTAGGTCAGGGGGTCACCGAGGGGCCCACAAGGTCGGGGGGCGCGCCCTACCCCCTAGGTGTGCCCTCCACCCTTGTGGCCGCCTCGTGTCTCTTCTGACTTGCACTCCAAGTCTCCTGGGTGTATTTTGGTCCAAAAAAATCATCGCGAAAGTTTTATTCCGTTTGGACTCCGTTTGGTATTCCTTTTCTGCGAAACTCTAAAACAAGGAAAAAATAGAAACTGGCACTGGGCTCTAGGTTAATAGGTTAGTCCCAAAAATCATATAGAATAGCATATTAATGCATATAAAACATCCAAAACAGATAATATAATAGCATGGAACAATCAAAAATTATAGATACGTTGGAGACGTATGAAGCATCCCCAAGCTTAATTCCTGCTCGTCCTCGAGTAGGTAAATGATAAAAACAGAATTTTTGATGTGGAATGCTACCTAACATATTTATCCATGTAATTCTCTTTATTGTGGCATGAATGTTCAGATCCATAAGATTCAAAAAAGTTTAATATTGACATAAAAATAATAATACTTCAAGCATACTAACAAATAATTATGTCTTCTCAAAATAACATGGCCAAAGAAAGCTTATCCCTACAAAATCATATAGTCTGGCTATGCTCCATCTTCATCACACAAAATATTCAAATCATGCACAACCCTGATGACAAGCCAAGCAATTGTTTCATACTTTTATGTTCCCAAACCTTTTCAACTTTCACACAATACATGAGCGTGAGCCATGTACATAGCACTATAGGTGGAATAGACGGTGGTTGTGGAGAAGACAAAAAAGAAGGGGATAGTCTCACATCAACTAGGCGTATCAACGGGCTATGGAGATGCCCATTAATAGATATCAATGTGGGTGAGTAGGGATTGCCATGCAACGGATGCACTAGAGTTATAAGTTTATGAAAGCTCAAAAAGAAAACTAAGTGGGTGTGCATCCAACTTGCTTGCTCATGAAGACCTAGGGCGTTTTGAGGAAGCCCGTCGTTGGAATATACAAGCCAAGTTCTATAATGAAAAATTCCCACTAGTATATGAAAGTGATATCATAGGAGACTCTCTATCATGAAGATCATGGTGCTACTTTGAAGCACAAGTCTGGCAAAAAGGATAGTAACATTGTCCCTTCTCTCTTTTTCTCTCATTTTTTCTTTTTTTGGGCCTTTATCTTTTTTTCCTCACATGGGACAATGCTCTAATAATGAAGATCATCACACTTTTATTTACTTACAACTCAAAAATTACAACTCTATACTAGAACAAAAATATGACTCTATGTGAATGCCTTCGGTGGTGTACCGGGATGTGCAATGAATCAAGAGCGACATGTATAAAAAATGATGAACAGTGGCTTTGCCACAAATACGATGTCAACTACATGATCATGCAAAGCAATATGACAATGATGGAACATGTCATAATAAATGGAACGGTGGAAAGTTGCATGTCAATATATCTCGGAATGGCTATGGAAATGCCATAATAGGTAGGTATGGTGGCTGTTTTGAGGAAGGATATGTGGTGGGTTTATGGTACCAGCAAAAGTTGTGTGGTACTAAAGAGGCTAGCAATGGCAGAAAGATGAGAGTGCGTATAATCCATGGACTCAACATTAGTCATAAAGAACTCACATACTTATTGCAAAAATCTATTAGTCATCGAAGCAAAGTACTACGCGCATGCTCCTAGGGGGATAGATTGGTAGGAAAATACCATCGCTCGTCCCCGGCTGCCACTCATAAGGAAGACAATCAAAAACATCTCATGCTCCAACTTCGTTACATAACGGTTCACCATACGTGCATGCTACGGGACTCACAAACCTTAACACAAGTATTTCTCAAATTCACAACTACTTACTAGAATGACTCTAATATCACCATCTTCATATCTCAAAACAATCATATGGAATCAAACTTCTCATAGTATTCAATGCACTTTATTTGAAAGTTTTCATTATATCCCTTTTGGATGCCTATCATATTAGGACTAATTTTATATCCAAAGCAATTTACCATGATGTTTAAGACTCTAAAAATAATATAAGTGAAGCATGAGAGTTCATCAATTTCTATAAAATAAAACCACCGTCGTGCTCTAAAAATATATAAGTGAAGCACTAGAGCAATTTTGCCTAGCTCAAAAGATATAAGTGAAGCACATAGAGCATTCTAATAAATCATGATTCATGTGTGTCTCTCCCAAAATGTGTGTACAACAATTATGATTGTGGCAAACTAAAAATCAAAGACTCAAATCATACAAGACGCTCCAAGCAAAACACATATCATGTGGTGAATGAAAATATAGCCTCAAGTAAAGTTACCGATAGACGAAGACGAAAGAGGGGATGCCTTCCCGGGGCATCCCCAAGCTTAGGCCCTTTGGTCTCCTTGAATATTACCTTGGTGTACCTTGGGAATCCCCAAGCTTAGTCTCTTGCCACTCCTTATTCCATAGTCCATCAAATCCTTACCCAAAACTTGAAAATTTCACAACACAAAACTTCAACAGAAAATCTCGTAAGCTCCGTTAGTATAAGAAAATAAATCACCACTTTTGGTACTGTTGTGAAATCATTCTTTATCTATATTGGTGTAATATCTACTGTATTCCAAATTTTCCATGGTTCATACCCCCCGATACTAGCCGTAGATTCATCAAAATATGCAAACAACACGCGAAAAACAGAATCTGTCAAAAACAGAACAGTCTGTAGCAATCTGGATATTTCGAATACTTATGTAACTCTAAAAAACCTGATAAATCAAGAAGTCCTAGGTAATTAGTTTATTAATCTTCCGCAAAAAGAAACAGTATTTTATCATGCTCCTGCTAAAAATCATAATTGTTTTCCTGAGCGCAAAAGTTTCTGTTTTTCAGCAAGATCAAATCAACTATTACCATAAGTTATCCCAAAGGTCTTACTTGGCACAAAAACTAATTAAAACATAAAAACCACATCTAACCATAGGCTACATAAATTATTTAATGCAAAACAGTGAATAAAAATATTGGGTTGTCTCCCAACAAGCGCTTTTTCTTTAAAGCCTTTTAGCTAGGCATCGATAATTTTAATGATGCTAACATGAAAGATATCAATTGAAACACGAAGAGAGCATCATGTAGCATATGAAAATCACATCTAAGTCTAACATAATTGCGATTCATAGGCATTTTATAGCAAAACAAAGTAGCAACACAAGCAAGATCTAGCATATGCAAGGAAGAAGAAAGAAACAATAGCAATCTCAACATAACGAGAGGTAAATTAGTGACATGAATATTTCTACAACCATATTTTCCTCTCTCATAATAATTACATGTGGGATCATATTCAAATTAAAAATATAGCTATCACATAAAATTTTCTCTACATGATCCACATGCATGCAGAGTTGACACTCTTCCAAAATAGTGGGAATATCATTAACTAAAGTCATGACCTCTCTAAACCCACTTTTATCAAAAACTTCATAAGATTGAACATTATCCAAATATGTGGGATCTAAAGTTGACACTCTTCCAAGCCCACTTTCAGTATTATTGCAAACATTATTATCAATCTCATATTCATCATGGGGCTTAAATAAATTTTTAAGATCAAAAGAAGAATCACCCCAATCATGATCATTGCAACAAGTAGCAGACATAGAAAAAATAGCATCCCCGAGCTTAGGGTTTTGCATATTATTAGCACAATTGACATTAATAGAATGTATAATAACATCATTGCAATCATGATTTTTATTCAAGGAACTATCAAGTATGGGTGCAAAAGCAACAATCTCATGTTCAACAAAAGGGACTATAGCAAGTTCATCTCCATAAATATTGGCATCATGGCCACAAGAATAGCAAGCATCACACTCATCAAGGGAGGGTATCTCAACCAAATCATCAGAATCATAATTATCTATAGATTCATGCATATCATTATTTTCTTCCAAAGCAACGGTCATTCTCTCAATAAATTCTTTGACATAGGCATTGTGAGCATAGTTTTCATAGCAATATTTAAGTATGTCAAAATTTTCAGATTCGTAGAGTAATATAATACTTTTTAATCAAAGAAGCAACTTCATAAGCACCCTTAAAAGCAACAAATTCTTCAATTTGTTCGATACATAGTAACTATAAACACCCTTTTCATAAGAAGATACAATTTCATTATCATTAAACTCACATAGGTAGGGAAGGTGTTTTTTAGGGTTCTTAGAGCAAGAAGTAAAATCACAAATTTCAAAAAGATTCCAAGCATAGCACAACAAAGAGTTTATTTGATTCCATAAGAGTCTCCCTTTTTCAGACAAACGGTGACGCACAAAATGAGCATGCTCATCTAAAGATTTTCCCTCAACTAAACTAGTTGGGGTTTCAGCACGAGCACAAATAGATCGAAGATGATCCAAGTAGAACACTTTAAGTGGATCCATATCAATAGATTTTTAGCAAGCAAAGATGCAAGCAAATAGAAGCCACATAGAAACACAAACAAAAAGACATACAGAAAGAAGGCAAAGAAAAGGCCAATCTTTTCGAAAACCGTTTCAGTAGCGGGAGAGAGGAAAACGAGAGGCGAATGGTGAATAATGTAATGCGAGGGATGAGAGTTTATGATGGGTACTTGGTATGTCTCGGTTTGGCGTAGATCTCCCCGGCAACGGCGCCAGAAATCCTTCCTGCTACCTCTTGAGGTTGCGTTCGTTTTTCCCTTGAAGAGGAGAGGGTGATGCAGCAAAGTAGAGTAAGTATTTCCTCAGTTTTGAGAACCATTGTATCAATCCAGTAGGAGATAACGTGAAAAGCCACTGAATACCTGCACAAACAAACACCAAGTTGCACCCAACTGTTGGGGAACGTAGTAATTCAAAAAAAATCCTATGATCACGCAAGATCTAACTAGGAGATGCATAGCAACGAGACAGGAGAGTCTGTCCACGTACCCTCGTAGACAAAAAGCGGAAGCATTTAGTAACCCGGTTGATGTAGTCGAACATCTTCACGATCCAATCAATCCAAGTACCGAACGTACGGCACCTCCGCGTTCAGCACACGTTCGGCACGATGACATCCCTCGAGTTCTTGATCCAGTTGAGGACAAGGGAGAGTTTCGTCAGCACGACGGCGTGGCGACGGTGATGATGAAGTTAGTGGCACATGGCTTCACCTAAGCACAACGACGATATGACCGAGGTGTTGAACTGTGGAGGGGGGGCACCGCACACAGCTAAGAGATTGTCTGTTGTGCTTTTGGGTGCCCCCTTGCCCATGTATATAAAGGAGGGGGGAGGAGGAGGCCAGCCAAGGGGGGTGCGCGCCATAGGGGAGTCCAACTAGGATTCCCAATCCTAGTTGGAGTCCCCTTCCTTTTCCAAGAGGGGGAGAGAGGGAAGGAGGAGGAGAGGGAGAAGGAAAGAGGGGGGTGCCGCCCCTCCCTAGTCCAATTTGGACTTGCCATGGGGGGGCGCGACCACCCCTTGTGGCCCTTCTCTCCTTTCCACTAAAGCCCATTAAGGCCCAATACTTTCCCGGGGGGTTCCGGTAACCTCACGGTACTCCGAAAAATACCCAAATCACTGCAGAACCATTCCGGTGTCCGAATATAACCTTCCATTATATCGATCTTTACCACTCGACCATTTCGAGACTCCTCGTCATGTCCGTGGTATCATCCGGGAATCCGAACAAACTTCGGTCATCAAATCACATAACTCATAATACAAATCGTCATCGAACGTTAAGCGTGCGGACCCTACGGGTTCGAGAACTATGTAGACATGACCGAGACACATCTCCGGTCAATAACCAATAGCGGAACCAGGATGATCATATTGGCTCCTACATATTCTAATAATATCTTTATCGGTCAAACCGCATAACAACATACGTTATTCCCTTTGTCATCGGTATGTTACTTGCCCGAGATTCGATCGTCGGTATCATCATACCTAGTTCAATCTCGTTATCGTCAAGTCTCTTTACTCGTTCCATAATGCATCATCCTGTAACCAACTCATTAGTCACATTGCTTGCAAGGCTTATAGTGATGTGCATTACCGAGAGGGCCCAGAGATACCACTCCGATACAGAGAGTGGCAAATCCTAATCTCGATCTATGCCAACTGAACAAATACCATCGGAGACACCTGTATAGCATCTTTATAATCACCCAGTTATGTTGTGACGTTTGATAGCACACAAGGTGTTCCTCTGGTATTCGGGAGTTGCATAATCTCATAGTCAGAGGAACATGTATAAGTCATGAAGAAAGCAATAGCAATAAAACTAAACGATCATAATGCTAAGCTAACGGATGGGTCTTGTCCATCACATCATTCTCTAATGATGTGATCCCGTTCATCAAATGACAACACATGTCTATGGTCAGGAAACTTAACCATCTTTGATTAACGAGCTAGTCAAGTAGAGGCATACTAGGGACACTTTGTTTGTCTATGTATTCACACATGTACTAAGTTTCCGGTTAATACAATTCTAGCATGAATAATAAACATCTGTGAAGGTCAGAAAATAACGATACCCGCCGCAAGCCTCAACACTCATTGGACCGCATACATCAGTATGTATTATTTCCAATAAGTTAGTTGCTCGCTCCATTGTTCCGGAGAACGGAGTTTTAGTCATCTTGCCCTCCGTGAGGCAATGGTGTTGATGTAGAAGCCCTCCGTGATCAAATCCCCCTCCGGCAGGATGCCGGAAAATGTCCCTAGATGGGATCTCACGGGTACAGAAGGTTGCAATGGTGGAAAAGTGGTTTCGTGGCTCCCCTGGAAGTTTTCAGGGTATATGAGAATATATAGGAGGAAGATCTAGGTCAGGGGGTCACCGAGGGGCCCACAAGGTCGAGGGGCGCGCCCTCCACCCTTGTGGCCGCCTCGTGGCTCTTCTGACTTGCACTCCAAGTCTCATGGGTGTCTTCTGGTCCAAGAAAAATCATCGCGGAAGTTTTATTCCGTTTGGACTCCGTTTGGTATTCCTTTTCTGCCAAACTCTAACACAAGGAAAAAAAACAGAAACTGGCACTAGGCTATTGGTTAATAGGTTAGTCCCAAAAATCATATAAAATAGCATATTAATGCATATAAAACATCCAAAACAGATAATATAATAGCATGGAACAATAAAAAATTATAGATACGTTGGAGATGTATCAACCATAGAAGGTTTTATTCATGTAAACACAACAACAATTATTCTCTAACTTAAATGAATAAACGTATTGCAATAATCATGATCTAATCATATTCATGCTCAACGCAAACACCAAATAATATTTATTTAGGTTCAACACTAATCCCGAAGGTAGAGGGAGTGTGTGATGGTGATCATATCAACCTTGGAATCATTTGCAACGCACATCGTCACCTCGCTTTTAACTAGTCTCTATAACTCCTATTTCGAGTTACTAATCTTAGCAACTGAATCGGTATCAAGTACCTAGGGGTTACTTCGAACACTAGTAAAATACACATCAATAACATGTATATCAAATATATCTTTGTTCACTTTGCCATCCGTCTTATCCGCCAATATTTGGGGCAGTTCCACTTCCAGTGACCATTTCCTTCGCAGTAGAAGCACTCGGTTTTAGGCTTGGGTCCAACTTTGGGCTTCTTCACGGGAGTGGCAACTTACTTGCCATTCTTCTTGAAGTTCCCTTTCTTTCCCTCGCCATTTTTCTTGAAACTAGTGGTCTTGTTAACCATCGACACTTGATGCTCCTTCTTGATTTCTACCTTCGCCGATTTCAGCATCGCGAAGATCTCGGGAATCATTTTCGTCATCCCTTGTATATTATAGTTCATCACGAAGTTCTAGTAGCTTGGTGATAGTGACTAGAGAACTTTGTCAATCACTATCTTATCTGGAAGATTAACTCCCACTTGATTCAAGCGATTGTAGTACCCAGACATCCAGAGTACATGCTCACTGGCTGACCTATTCTCCTCCATCTTGTAGGCAAAGTATTTGTCAGGGGTCTCATACCTCTCAACACGAGCATGAATCTGAAATATCATTTTTCAGCTTCTTGGAACATCTCATATGCTCCGTGGCATTCAAAACATTTTTGAAGTCCCGGTTCTAAGCCGTAAAGTATGGCGCAGTAAACTATCAAGTAGTCATCATATCGAGCTTGCAAAACGTTCATAATGTCTGCATCTGCTCCTGCAACAGGTTTGTCACCTAGCAGTGCATCAAGGACATAATTCTTTTGTGCAGCAATGAGGATAATCCTCATATCACGGACCCAGTCCGCATTATTGCTAGTATCATCTTTCAACTTAGTTTTCTCTAGGAAAATATCAAAAAAATATGGAAGCTATATCGCGAGCTATTGATCTACAACATAGGTATGCAAAAACTATTAAGACTAAGTTCATGATAAATTTAAGTTCAATTAATCAAATTACTAATGAACTCCCACTTAAATTAACATCCCTCAAGTTATTTAAGTGATACATGATCCAAATAAACTAACCCATGTCCGATCATCACGTGAGATGGGGTAGTCATCAATGGTGAACATCTCTATGTTGGTCATATCTACTATATGACTCATGTTCGACCTTTCGGTCTCCAATGTTTCGAGACCATGCATGTCTGTACATGCTAGGCTCGTCAAGTTTAACCCAAGTATTCTGCATGTGTAAAACTATCTTACACCCATTGTATGTGAACGTAGAGTCTATCACACCCGATCATCACATGGTGTCTCGAAACGACGAACTGTAGCAACGGTGCATACTCAGGGAGAACATTTTTATCTTGAAATTAAGTGAAGGGATCATATGATAATGCTACCACCGTTCTAAGCAAAATAGGATGCATAAAAGATAAATATCACATGCAATCAAAATATGTGACATGATATGGCCATCATCTTGTGCTTTTGATCTCCATCTTCAAAGCATCATCATGATCTCCATCATCACTGGCTTGACACCTTGATCTCCATCGTAGTGTTGTTGCGTCAAGGTCGTCACGCCAACTATTGCTTCTACAACTATCGCTAGCGCATAGTGATAAAGTAAAGCAATTACATGGCGCTTGCACTTCATACAATAAAGACACAACCCTAAGGCTCCTGCCGGTTGTTGATATTACAAAACATGATCATCTCATACATCAACATATATCACATCATATTTTGACCATATCACATCACAACATGCTCTGCAAAAACAAGTTAGACATCCTCTACTTTGTTGTTGCAAGTTTTACGTGGCTGCTACGGGCTTCTACCAAGAACTGACCGCAGTCAAATTCGATTCAACTAAAGTAGGATAAACAGACACCCGCCAGTTACCTTTATGCAAAACTAGTTGCATGTCAGTTGGTGGATCCAGTCTCATGTGCGTGGGCATGTAAAGTTGGTACGGGCCGCTTCATCCCACAATACCGCTGAATCAAGATAAGACGTTGGTGGTAAGTAGTATGACTATCACCGCCCACAACTCTTTGTGTTCTACTCGTGCATATCATGTACGCATAGACCTGGCTCATGATGCCACTGTTGGGAAACGTTGCATGGAAAACAAAAAATTTCTACGCACGCACAAGATCTATCAAGGAGATGCATAGAAACGAGAGGGGAGAGTGTGTCTATGTACCCTTGTAGACCGTAAGCGGAAGCGTTTGACAACGCGGTTGATGTAGTCAAACTTCTTCGCGCTTCAACCGATCAAGTATCGAATGCACGGCACCTCCGCGTTCTGCACACGTTCAGCTTGGTGACGTTCCTCGCCTTCTTGGTCCACCAAGACGTCGAGGTAGTAGGTGAGTTCTGTTAGCACGACGGTGTGGTGACGGTGATGCTGAAGTGATCCTCGCAGGGCTTCGCATAAGCACTACGAAATTATGACTGGGGAGTAAATGGTGGAGGGGGGTGCCGCACACGGCTAAACAATTGTCTGGGGTGTGCTAAGGCGCCCCACATATATATAGGTGTCAGGGAGAGAGGAGAGGCCAGAGGGCGCCCCAAGTAGGTCCGAATCCTACTTGGGCTCCTGCCCTTGGCCGCGCCCCCCTTGCATGTTTGTCGGAGGGGAAAGGAAAGAGGGGGGAAGAGGGAAGGAAGGGGGAATCCTATTCCACTCTTTCCTTTCTCTTCCCCTCTTTCCTTCTCCTCCTAGGCCGGCCCATATGGGGGTGCACCAGCCCCTTGTGGCTGGTGTGTTTCCCCTCTTGGCTCATAAGGCCCATATCTTTTGCCACGGGTGCCCAGAACCCCTTCCGGTGACCCGATAAGTACCCTGTACCCCCCGAAACACTTCCGGTGTTTGAATATCATCGTCCTATATATAAATCTTTACCCCTCGACCATTTTGAGACTCCTCGCCATGTCCGTGATCTCATCCGGAACTCCGAACAACATTCGGTCACCAAATCACATAACTCATATAATACTATATCGTCATCGAACGTTAAGCGTGCGGACCCTACGGGTTCGAGAACTATGTAGACATGACAGAGACACCTCTCTAGTTAATAAACAATAGCGGGACCTGGATGCCCATATTGGCTCCCACATATTCTACGAAGATCTTTATCGGTCGAACCGTTATGACAACATACGTAATTCCCTTTGTCCATCGGTATGTTACTTGCCCGTGATTCAATCATCAGTATCTTCATACCTAGTTCAATCTCGTTACCGGCAAGTCTCTTTACTCGTTCCGTAATACATCACCTCGTGACTAACTCCTCAGTCATTTGCTTGAAAGCTTATGATGTGTATTACCGAGAGGGCCCAGAGATACCTCTTCGAAACTCGGAGTGACAAATCCTAATGTCGATCTATGCCAACTCAACAAACACCTTCAGAGATACCTGTAGAGCATCTTTATAATCACCCAGTTATCTTGTGATGTTTGATAGCAAACAAGGCATTCCTCCGGTATCCGGGAGTTGCATAATCTCATAGTCGAAGGAATATGTCTTTGACATGAAGAAAGCAGTAGCAATAAAACTGAACGATCATTATGCTAAGCTAACGGATGGGTCTTGTCCATCAGATCATTCACCTAATGATGTGATCCCGTTATCAAATGACAACCCATGTCCATGGTTAGGAAACCTTAACCATCTTTGATCAACGAGCTAGTCTAGTAGAGGCTCACTACGGACACGGTGTTTGTTTATGCATTCACACATGTATTAAGGTTTTCGATCAATACAATTCTAGCATTAATAATAAACCTTTATAATGAATAAGGAAATATAAAATAACAACTTTATTATTGCCTCTAGGGCATATTTTCTTCAATTTCAACTTTTTTGCAATCTTCATTTACGATACATTTTTATCTTCTATTAGAAAAACTTTTCGGTGTATGGTTAGTACACATAACTTTTGGCGCATCTTTTCTTCAAAAAAGTTAGTTTTCCAAGTAAATATTTTTCGAAGAAATAATTTCCCCTATTTTTAGTTGTTCCCGATTTATTTTGTTTCTTTTTGGCTAAGTTATGTGCCACATGTGCAAAACTGCCAATGCATTATCCTTAAGCCGTTTTCAAGGAGCAAATGGAGAAATGTAGATGGTTTGGAAACTTGATGGGCAAATGATTTATGTATTGGAGGTAAGGAAACAAACCTAAACTGTAAAATTAGTCACGAGAAACACTTTTTTTGTCTTAAAAATAGTATGAAAATAGAAGAAACACTAAACTGAGAGATAATCAAATATGACCGCCTTCTTTTGTGGCACAACCACTTAAGGCCCCTTTGCCTCAGGGAATTTCATAGGAATATCCTAGGTCCTATTTCTTACAATTTGTATCTTGTATTGTTTCTTTGTTTTGTACAATTAGACACCATAAGTGTTTTTTCTATGGTCGGCTTTGCATGCACTTGCAAAAGAAGTTTTACTTTAAGTATTGGCCTAATTGTTACAATAGTTTTCTGAAATTTTACGTTGTGCAAGCAAATTTTTGTTTCTTCTGCGTGCTTATTTGTTTTGTAGGATTAGCATATTGATCCTATGTATTTCCTATTTGATGGTTTTTGAAACCAACGAACCAAAGAGGCATATACCCTGGCCACTTTCATTCACAAGATTCCTAAAAGTGCATGAATAGCAAAATCAAAAGATTGCAATGTAAATAGGAGATAAAACAAATTCTTTAGAAGACGCTAAGTGGATAGTGCAAAACAATCCTTGCAAATTATTCCTATACAGCTAAATCCTACAGATCAAGCAACTCATTCAGGAAAAATAATACTAATCAAGGATCATGATATTCCAAAATTCCTATGAAAAATCCGTTGAACCAAAGAGGGCTTGCAAAGGATGAGACACATCAATTAGTGAAAATGTTAACTCAACTATAGTCTTATTTTAAACTACAATTTTAGTTCTATTGATATTCATTTATTTAGATTGTATTACAAAGAAACAAAAATAGTTCCCATCAACTATAATCTTGGTTCTCAAATTACTCATTCGTTCTAGACGGTATTACAATGGAACATAAGTAGCCCAGAAGTGTCGAATCAAACTAGAGTTCGTATCCTTGCCAGGAACAGAATGTCAAGTCATTGGGCAGGAGAAATAAAATGACTTCCTGCAAACGTCCTCCCTTTGGTTCAAAAGAGTTTCATAGGAATTTTGGAGAATCTTTTACTTATGATGTTTGTTTGATTTGTATGGTTGAAAAGCATAAGATTTTTCATACGGTCAACTTCGAGGAACGAGAGAGAAAATTCCATTGAGCCAATCCTTAAGGGAACTTTTTTTTTGTTCCGATGATAACCCAAGCATGGGCCTAATTCTTCAGAATGATTAATGTGTTTTCTAGTGGTACAATGAAACAACATCTATTACAGATTCAAGTATTTTCAATATCAACAGTATTCAACATGTGCGAACCAACCTGTGGTTGGATGGTTAGTGATAGGTTTGCGTATGTGTTCATAAGAATGAGTGTATGCGTGTATTGTATATATGAGTATCTGCGCCTGTCCCGTGTTCTAAAAAAAGTAGTATTCAACATGTCATGATATTTCCTTTACTAGTTCCTATTCACACCTTTTTATGGGATATTCACACTTTCTGAAATACAACAAATGCCACGACTAATCTTACTCAAAACATATTTTAGGTATGCACATGGCATCAGAGCTAATGCGATGGAGAAATTTATGCTCATACCCCCGCGGCTATGATCTGTTGTTCTTCGGTTCTGCATCTACCGTTGGCCACGACCACGGGTACTGCAGTACACACAAAGTACGAATGGAGACCTCTGGTTGGCAATGCTGAACACTGTTCATTTATGACGTTTGGTGTACCAAACTGAATTACTACTCCAGGCATACATAGCATTGGTGGAGTGTGAGGTTTGATAGGTGAGCATAGTTAATGGGCCATCGATCGTCCCCAGTTAATTCCACCTGACTTAATTTGGGTTATTAAAATGTCCGACGCAACGCAGCAACCTTGTCTTACTCGGAGACACTGTGTTAAGCCACTCCCACGCTCCAGCTCAACTTATCATTTCCAGTTTAGGACGTCCATTTCTCAACCACCCCATATATATGTTCCCCATAGAAAGGAAAAGTACCCCATATATACTGTGGCACTATTTACAGTTCCAACTAATAACTGTTTTCAGCCCACATGGCATCAATGGGTTGGAGCCCGTATACGTGGTAAGATCATACTAGGAACACAGTAAAAGTCGTATGTCCATGTGCTAGTGAAATAACTGTGCTCGCCAGCTTAGCAGTAAATGAAATGTCTGTGCCCAACTGCTCAACAGAAATTTAGCGAGAGTGCAAATAGGAAACAAGGGTTTGCTGGACACACAAAATTGTGGGACATTCGTTTAATCGTTTGGTTAAAAAAATAATAGAACAAAGAATGTACAGATTTTAGCGAACACATAAATTAGAGGTTTGCACGATACTAGAGCCCCTTGAAAGGAAAGTAATGTATTATGTATAGATATTTCGTTGGTCAATTTACTAATTTAAGGAGTAGCTATTTATAAAGGATATTTTTCCTCCTCTAAAAATTAAGACGAAAGCCTAAATATGTTTTCTTAGAAGGACTCCTTGGATTTGGATTCAAAGGCATTCCGAAAGAATTTTGTAGAATGTGGACTTAAATTTCTCCTAATACATAGGTCGTTTGATTCACACGAATAGAATCCTTAGGGGGAAATCCTAATGATTGCTATGCATACTAATTTCGAGGAAATTTTCAATCTGTTGAAATATATTGCAGGAAATCCTATTTGTATATAGGATTTCCATATATTAATATTTTAATCCTGTTTTTCTTAATCTATTTCTGTATATTAAGACAACCGAATTCCTGCATTTTCAGAATGCTACAATGAAAGAGGGCCTAAATATTCATGTTCTTTAAGCGCCTATGATTTCTCCATGTCAATTTTTGCTTTTTCTCGTGCACTTGCAGACTTGATTGAAATCGATGAGACAACTCCATTTGCAACTGACCTCTTTTGGTAGCGACGTGACATCTGAATAAACAAACACCACTAGGTGCCTAAATTCGTTTGACACTATCCAGAATGGCAAAGTTCAGTATACTCCAAAAGAGAGCGTCCAGGAGAGCAGTGCCATAATCTTGTTTAAATTCTTCAGATAAGCATCTTGATTAGCCCCCAATGATCACGTGGGGCCAGAATACAGCTAAATTCGTGTCTATTTTGAAAACACGCTGTTTGTTTTCATCAACAACCAAAAAATCGCACACTGTTCAGAATCTATCTTCATACATAATTCACAGTGGATAGGGCTACATTATTATTCCCTGGGCCCCAGAGATGATAACAGATTGCTCAACTGCTGATCGAGCTGGTGCTTTTCCTATCAAAATTGTTAATGCCGAGGAGCTAAAAATGATCTGAAACCACCATCAAGTTGCTAATAATTAATTAACTCGCGAACTAAAGCTGAGACATGTCCATGCAATCTTTGTCTGAATGCTAATCAATCAGTGGTAGTTGGTGCCCTCTCCCTGACCAGGCCAGGACATTACAACTCCGATTCAGGTAAGCATGATGTGACCTGCAACAAAAATAATAGTGCTAAGTGGAGCTAATTTGTCATCAGAGGGTATGATTAAGGTGTCCTTGCTCCTGTTTGATAACAGTGTCTGGCTAATCATTGGGGTTGAGAGGCCAGGGCATCTCCGGTCCTACTGTCGCTGTCAGCGTGCATCAAATCTGCTGGAGTAATTGTGCATCAGTCATCTGTTTGATTCTTCTCAGCGATGTTTATGTTTGCCATGATATAAAGAAGGATTCGGTGATTGTGATCTGCTGATTTTGACATCTGTTTGCTGTGTTCGTTTCTTCAGACACCCAGGTATACTTTTGTCCTGTGGATAACTGGGGGAGACTTGTGTGAGATCCCACATTAGGTGACATCAATGAGATCGATTTTTTTGAAGAAAAAAATACATGTTCAAACATTCTTATTCTTTTTGTAGACACACGTCAGTGTTTGATGTACAACCTCAAAAATATTCAACTCCTAATTCGATTTACATTAATAGAAACAAAAAAGATGCGAATATCAAAGTACTATTAACTCAAAGCTGCCACTATTCGCATTCAAATTTGTTTTTTTAATCTCTAAATGAACATCAAGTTTTGAGCTGGTTTTTTTTTCGAAGTTGTAGACATACCTCACATGAATGATGTGAAATAACTTCAGATTTTTTTTTGAAATGTCTAAATATGAATTATTCAGGTTGATCTCATGATCTCACCTAACTGCGAGATCTCATATAAGTCTCCCCCGTGGATAACTGGATGAAGTTGCTACGGCCGGTATGCCAGACCAACACCCACACCTCGCCTCTCCTCCCTTGTGCCCTAGATCGGCACACACTCTTAGCCGCGCTCCCCCAAGGCGATGTGGTGACCGTTCACGCGAAGAAGTCTTGTCAGCTTTTTTCCATATCAACAAGTTTTATCAGATATTTTTTTGAGAACACATGTTTTGTAAGATGGTGAAGTGATTATGGACCAGTTCACAACTGGATCCTATTCCAGGCCTTAAGCGCCGCTTATAGGCTGTTTAGCCAACCGACACACAACCCCTCCAAACTGGGCCGGCGGCCCATTTACTTTTTCTTTAAAGTTCAACAAATTAGTACGCGCGACGTGTTCTCAGGTTTTAGCGCCACGCCCAGTAACCAACTAGGAAAGTTTACCTGTCGTGCCTTTTTTCTTCTTTACTTTCTTGTTGTACGTACCATGTAAGGCTGGTAGCGGCCTTTTTTTCTTTTTGTTTCTGATTTTATTTTATTTTGTTTTTCTATTCCTTTTTCTTCAAATGTATGAACCTTTTCAAATTAGTGAATCTTTTCCAAATGTGATGAACTTTTTCAAAGTCATGAACTTTTTTAGCGAACATTTTCTTAAATTAGTGAACTTCTTTCAATTTCTTGAACTTTTCCAAAATCCGTGAAGTTTTCAAATCCTTATTTTTTTTCAAACTAAGGTCATTTTTTAAATCTGTGAACTTTTTTCTAAAATTAGTGAACCTTTTCAATTTTGTGCACTTTTTTGAACTACGTAAACTTTTTCTAATTTGTGAAACTTCTTTTGACTAGGCCAACTTTATTCTGAATGTTTGTGATTTTTTTTCAACCTGTGAACTTCCAAATTCTGTTCACATTTTTTTCAAATTCTTGAACTTTTTCTAAATTTCATGAACTTTCTCAAATCCGTGAACTTTTTTCAAACTAGTGAACATTTTCCATATTTGTGAACTTTACTCTATTAGTAAACTTTTGTAAAATCTGGAGAAGTTTTCAAATCCATGAACTTTTTTTAAACTTGCATTAATTTTTCAAATTAGTGAGCCGTATAGAGCTTTTCTGAATTCGTGAACTATTTCTAATGCGTGAACTTTTTCTGCATGTTAGTGAACTTTTTTGAAATCTCTGAACTTTCAAATATTGTTCACATATTTTCAAAATTATATTGTTTTGCCAAAAAAATCAAATAATTCAAAAATCTAAGTGATGCAGTAGACTATGATGTGAAATAATTCAGATATTTTTTAAAATCTATGAACTTTCAAATATTGTTCTTAAGTAATTGGCGATATTATCAGTCACTAGTATTTAGTAGCTCTAGTGATTAGCCAAACTCGTACAGGAATGCAACAGCGCGAGTTTGAATCCTCGAGAGAGCTACATTTTGCGCTATAAATTCGCTACGCTGCACGTTCGTGGCCCGGCCCAACAGGGCGCTGTCGGCTTCCGCGGCGCTAAAGGCCACATAATACGGATTCACCTCATCTATAGAGCGGAACCACATAGGTCCAGTGAGGGGCGTGGCTATATGTCGCCTACAACGGGAGCACCTATTTCATGCTCAGGTCGCTGGGTAGCGACCTAGCGTGCGCCAAATAGAGTGTTAATCGTACACGTCGCACACACCTCTGACAGACCGGTCGGTCCCATTAAGCAACTGCAATGTTAGTCTGTTTATTCTCACATTCTATTTTGACCGGTTTCCAGTTTCGGTTTTTCTAAAGCGATTTTCTTCCGTCATTCTTTTGTATTTTATTTTTGTTTTGTTTCTATATTATCTTTTCATTCTTTATTTTAGAATGCACATTTTTTAAATTTAAATACTTTTTTGAATTCGTGAAATAGAATTTTTGTGAACATTTTTTGTAGACATCTTGAACATTTTTAATTTTGCAGAGAAACAATTTTTGAGCTCTTTCATGTCTTGAACTATTTTAAAGTTTGTGAACTTTTTCCAAATTATATGACTCTTTCATATTTACGAACTTTCTTAAAAAACAATTTAACTTGTTTTTCAAATTACAATTTTTTTAAGTCTTGATTTGTTTTCAATTCCTGAACTTTTTCATATTCATGATCTTTTATCATATTGAAGAACTTCTTGAAAACTATTTGAACTTTTTTGAATTCATGAATTTTTTTCAAATTTGAATTTTCCAAGTATTGATCTTTTTCAAATTTGTGAATTTTTTCCAAATATATATACTTTTCTCAAGTTCATAATTTTTTTTTAGTTTGTACAAACCTTTTAAAATTCATGAACTTTACTCGAATTTGTGAACTTTTTCATTTTATACGAACCTGTTTCATATTTTTAACTTTTGCAAATTCGTGGATTTCTAACTTTTTGTGAATTCTTCTTTCAAGTTTAGATTTTCTACATTTTTTCAAATAGTTTATACTGGGTATATAAAAATTGTCAACTGATGTACTCAACGCAGGGTCAAATACCACGACTTCTTGATAGTAGAAAAAAAGTGAACTCGCTCTATTAGCTATTCGCCAAGGTCTATAGCTACAGCCGTATAACGATCAGATTGAGGAAACTTTTTTCTTTGTATTTTGTTTTCCTAACTGGCCAGCGCTGAATACGAGGTCTTGACTATACGCGCCCCACTCCCCCAATGCGTGCTCTTCGGCTACCCCATATGGGGAGCGGGGCGATGTTATTTTATTTATTATTTATTTTTGTTATTTTCTGACTTCCACAAAACTGTTTGACATTTAAAAACAGTTCTAAATTTCAAATAATAGGCAGGACTTCAAAAAAATGTTCATTAGTTTGAATTTTTTCCTCGAATCCACAAACTGTTTGCGGGCTCAGAAAATGTAGACGATTCAAAAAAAGTTCTCAGAATTGAAAAAAAAATGTTTGCGATTTTGAGGTTTTTTTCATGAATTTAATAAAATTTTCATCATTTTGAACAAACGTTGACGGATTAAAATAATCGTGAATATTTTAAGATATTCAAAATAAATTGTTCTTGAATTAGAAAAATATTTCATTGATTCAAAGAATGTTTGCTGATTAAAAATATGTTCATGAATTAGAAATAATGTTCATGCATTATAAAACAAATTCATGAAACCAAAAATGCCAATGAATTTAGAAAATGGTTCACAAAACAATTCGTCGATTAAAAAATTTATCAATGATTCCAAGAAATATTCACGGGGTTCAAAAAAATGTTTGCGAATACAAAATATATTAACCATTGGAAACGTATTCAAGAATTTATGCAAAATGTTCATAATTACATAAGAAATGTTCAAGTTTGCCTTCCCGCGGCTATGGGCCGGCCCAGGTTAGTTTATTTTCTTCTCTGTGTTTTCTCATTTTTTGGCTTTTCTTTATTCATATTTTCTGAAAAGGTATAAAAAACACATATTCCAAAAATATTGACGAAGTTAAGAAAATCATGAATTTTAAAAATATTATTGGGGTATAACAAACATGTTAACGTAGTTTTACAAAATGTTCACATGTATAAAAAAATATGTGGGGTGAAAATATATTAATGAATGTAAGAGTAGTGCTTGTAGAGTTTTAATAATGCTTTGTATCTCTCCTATATCTGTACCTACTATTAAAGGGAGGTGATATTCTTGGTTTCGTCCTACTTTATTTGGTCCCGCTTCAATTAATTTCACATACGCTATTTTGTTTTGGCCCAATGGAGGAAGCCCGCCTGGCGGCGCACTATGGCCCAGGTCTGGAGAGTTTGGCAAAAAATAAAACTGCCCATGGGAGAGTTCGATTTCATAACCTGTCAACCGGCCACGCACCCAGCTAGCGATATGAGATGTTTTCCTTCCCCCCTTGCAACGCACGGGCCTTTTTGCTAGTATCTAAAAAAGACTAGTATTCCCTGTTCCAGATCGGTCCGACAAAACGCGCACCAGCCCAGCGATTCAACCCAACGCACGCCGATCGATATTTCGGATCAACCGAACCAAGCACAGTGATCAATTGGCGTTACTATGTCTTGCTGCAAGCGAAAGAGAGAAAGCTCTCGCTTAAGGCGCTGCCCTAAATGGCGCGAGTATATTTGTTTGACCTTTTTGTTTTCTTTTTTAATTTATTCTTTTACTTTTGTTTACACTAACAAAAATTCTAAACTCTTACATTACGAAATATACTTTTTGTAATGTTTTTAAAAAAATTAATCATGCATTTGAAAAATCATTACCATTTTATATGAAAATTTTATATAAAAAATGTACAATGTTTGTAAAAAAAGTTGATCATGTATTCCAAATATGTTAATCAAGCATTTGAAAAAAATGTTCAACAAATATTTGAAAAACATTAATCAATCATTTGAAAAATGTAGAATGTGTATAGAAAAAAGGTTGACCATGTATTAAAAAAAGATGAAAAAAATGTTAATTAGCATTTTTAAAAATGTGGAAAAAGTATTTGACAAATGTTATTCAAGCATTTCGAAAGTGTGAAATGTGTAGAGAAAAAAATGTTAATCTTGCATTTGAAAAATGTTGATAAACATTTGAATTTTTTTTAAAATGTGCATTGAAAAAATGTTGACCATGTATTAGAAAATATTAATCAAGCATTTTTTTGAAAAACTTTAAAGTGTGTATAGGAAAATTCTTGACCATATATTAAAAAAATATTGTATTTGAAAAATGGTAATCAAGCATTCGAAAAGTGATAAATGTGTATAGAAAAAATGTTGAGCATGTACTAACACAATGTTGACAGTGTATTCGAAAAAGTGTTGAAAACCATGTATTTAAGAAAAATGTAGATCATGTATTTGAAATTGTTCAATGTGTATCAAAAAAATATTTCATGTGTGCACCAAAAAAATATATTGTGTACTAAGAAAACCTACGCAAAACAAAGAAAAATGAAGATCAAAAGAAAACAAATAAAAGAACCAAAGAAAACCATTCAAAAAAAATAAAATTGTGGTATAATGAAGAAATCGATGAAACAAACAAAGGAAATCATAGTATATCAAATAAAAAAGAAAAATGAGGAAAACCGATGAAGACATATAGAAAACAAAAGAAAAAAATACCAAAATGAAGAACCACCAAAGAAAACCAAATTAAATTGCGAAATGAACCAGCGGAGAAAACAAATAGAAAAACCAAACGAAAACATGAAGAAACAACAACAACAACAACAACAACAACAACGACGACGACGACGACGACGACGACGACGACAACAACAATAGCAAACCAACGAAGAAAACAAATAGAAAAACCAAACGAAAACATGAAGAAACAACAACAACAACAACAACAATAACAACAACAACAACAAGAACAATAACAAAACCAGCGAAGAAAACAAATAGAAAAACCAAACGAAAACATGAAGAAACAACAACAACAACAACAACAACAACAATAACAACAACAAACCAGCGAAGAAAACAAATAAAAAAATCAAACGAAAACAACAACAACAACAACAACAACAACAACAACAACGACAGCAACAACAACAACAACAACAACAACAACAACAACGACGACGACGACGACAACAACGACAACAACAACAACAACAACAACAACAACAACAACAACAACAACAACAACTGAGCGATGAGAGCGAACTAGCTGGATTCACCGCCGCTTAGGCCTCCTGGCGCTCGCATGCGACGCTAGTAGGCCGGCCTAGCAATGTCCTAAAAAACTAGACGCAAAAAGAAAAAACCATTCAGAAAAAAAAGGGAGAGGTGGGATTCGATCCCGCATGGCCAACATTCATTAGCCGAAGTCCTAGCAGAACAACTACGTGTAACAAGACTACTTAGTTGTCCATAATCCTAAAACACTCCAACATTAACATACTTCATTCAGTACAACATTAAAATACCCATATAAACCATTTGAAAAATTAAATCGTATTTTTTAAAAGATTTTTATAGATTTGCGATAATAAAAAGTTCACCAGAATGGTAAAAAGTTTCAAATATTGAAAAAGTTTGTTGAACCCGAAAAAAGTTTATCTATTTGGAAAAAAGTTCACGAATTTGAAAATAGGTTCATGAGTTCGACAATAGTTAAACAATTTTGACAAAAGTTCATCGCTATTGAAAATTAATATCATTTATTTTAAAGAAAATTTCAAAAAAATAATAAAAAGTTCAGCGATTTTGAGAAAAACTTCATTGATTTTGAAAAGGTGCAGTGATTTTGAAAAAAGTTCATCGATTCTTTTTAAAAAAATCATCAGTCGTGAAAGAAGTTCATGGATTTAAAAAAAATCACAAATTTGAAACATGTTCATCAATTGTTAAAAAAGTTCAAGAGTTTGAAAAAAATATTCGATTTATAGAACTAAAATTACGATTTTTTTTAAAATTCAAGCATTTCCAAAAAAAGGAAAGAAAAAAGAGCCGAACAAATGTTCCAAAAAAGAGAAAGTCATCGCGAACTGGAGAAATAATAAAAGGAGAAAAACAAAGTTAAAGTCACGTGTTGTGCGATGTCGTAGTGGTTGGAACGTGCTATGTGATTCTTGATGTCCCATGTAAGATTCCATTGCCGTGCAACACGCTTATGTAGGCATACAGACTTAAAAAACTTACTCTCAGTTGAAAGAAAACTATGATCTTTTTTGCAAAAGAAAAAAAAGTACGATCTATTTGCTTCGCGGCTCGTGATTAAAAAGGCCATTGGGTCGCGCAGGCCCCATCTTTTATTGGTCCCAGCAATTATTTATTCCTAGTTAAAAAAGCAATTATTATTTTTCACTGTGACGTCCCAAGACCGACGCTTCAGAAGACTTTCATATTTTCATGACCTTCGTGTGTTTCATTTGTGCTTGCTCTATTTTTTCTTTTGCATTGCACCATGTCATCATGTCATTCAATTTTGTAAACTCAACTAAATAAATTGCATGGATTTTCGGTCTATTTAAACAGAAGGAATTCACATGATGATTCTCTTTATAACATATCCTCCCAATATTAGGGAGGTATATTAAATATTCCTTTAATTTGGAATTCATCATAACACACTTGCAAATTATTCCAATGCCTTTGTTATCTTAATTCTTGGTCTCCAACCTTGCCATAAATTCTATCATCTTTTTCCTGAGCTCCACCGAAAATCTTAGTATTTTTGGACACTTCAAAACCCAAGTCCTAGTTCAAACTATTTGAATTAAATTCAAATGAGTTTGAATTTAAATATTTCAATCCTGGCCACTCTGATTTTCTTGGGCCGTGCACATTTTTGTGAGTCCGGGAAGATTATCCCCATGCCCAAACTCTTTCTCTAAACGTTTCTTTTCTTCCGTTTTCTTTCTCTTTATTTTCTGTTTTGAAAAGAGCAAGAGAGAGAGAAGGAAGCCCATGAGCCAGCTGGGCCTCCCAACTACCACGGTCTCCCGCAACCCTTTTGCACCGAGGCCGGCCTGCTAGGCCCAGCCGTCCCTGCCCAAAGCCCACCTAACCCTTCTAATCCTAGCCCGTTCGATCCCCCTCCTCCTCCCGTCAGCGCCGCCCGATCCCGCTCGTCCCCAGCTTCCCTTCTTCCCTTCCTTTCCACGCGCCCGAGGCCAGTCATGGCTGTCTCACCATGAATCTCCGCCAGAGCCACGTCCGCTCGCCGCCCGTCCCGGCCTCCTCGCTGCTGTTACCTTCTTTTCCTGACCTCGCCGGATACGTCTTGCGCCCCGCCTCGCCGCCTTGGCCTCGCCGGCAGGCGCGAGCTCGCCTGTCCCTGCCGTCCTTCTCCGTCGCGCGCCTCCTGCCTGCTCGCTAGCGCCAAGGCGCTCCTCTTCCTTCGCGTCCGACCCCACCAGCTGCCTCGCGCCCCCTCGCCGACCCTCCTCCGTGCCGGCGACCTCCAGCGCCGCCCTTGTCGTCGCGGCATCCACTGCTTCGTCCGCGCCGACCACCTGAACCCACTGCTGCTCTGCTGCACCATCGTGCACCTCTGCCTCCGCTCTGTTCGCCGGAGTCCTTGCTTCGCGTCACCCCGCCGAGTCCCTCTGTTGGAGCGTCTCTACCATGCTGCCGCCCATGGATCCACGCGTAGCTGCACTTGTCATCGAACGTCGCGGCCTCTTCTGCTTCAGGCCATGCCCAGCCCCGCGTTGACTTCCCCGACATCTTCTTCCGCGAGCACAACAACTGCAAGCCCTGTTGCCTTCGGTTGCAGCCGAGTCGATTTGTCCAGTTGGACACCAACGCCTGCAAATTTTGGACGCGCCAAGTTTGGTTTCAAAATGTTCAACTACATCCGATTTGAATTTTGCCAAGTACCACGACACGACGACTCTCGGACGCGCCAAGTACCACTACCGTCAAGTACCTCTTCGCAAGACCAAGTTCCTCTACAATATGTGTACGACTACCGTCGCCGTGGATCCAACAAAACCAAGTAACCACGTGTACAACTACCGTCGCCCCGAAAACGTTAGATTCATCAAGTACCTCTCCGAAAACGAACGTGTACCACTACTTCCACTTCCGTCACCGAGGATCGATAGTACCACTACTTCTACTACCGTCGCGAGAACGACTACTTCCTCTACTTTCCTCGACGAACTCGTACCATCCCGAACCGCACGCTTCGAAGGTATAACCGCCGAGCCGATGACCCCGTGGACGAATGCTTGCGATGTATGAGATGCATGTTTAGATGTTGTATTTGCCCGTGAACGTTAGTTGTTCCTCCTCGTTGCCATGTCGTCCACCCATGGGAACCCGGTAACCAGGATCACCCCACCATCTTTTGCATGCTCCTGCCACACTTTCTTTGCACCGGTATCTCCATGAGCTACCAGAACCGATATGTTGCTGTGGTATCATTTTCGGATTCGTTGCCGTGGCACCCCTTTCATTTCCACCACGATGACAAAATGCTTCATATCATGCTCTTGTCAACATTTACAAATTGCATAAAACTTGCACATGTCATCCGCATCATGTTAATAACATTTAAAATGTTTAAAATTTGTTGTTGCATTAAATTGCTAATGCACATGAGGATTTACCGGAATTGTTGTTTGATATTTCCAGCCTCATTTAAAATGCCTAACTGTGTATTTTACTCATGTTTCACCTCTTGCCATGTTTAATAACATTTAATATTGTTGGGTACATAAACAAGAGCGAGCTAAATAATTGATGTGGTGTTTCGTTAATATGCAACTTGTTACATATTGAGCTCCACTTAACTTGTAGTGTTGTTTGTGCACTTTGCCATGCCATGCCTCTTTAAACCGGACATGCATCATTCTTGGTTGTGCATCATGTCATGCTTATGCTTGTGTGTTTACCATGTTGTTTGCTTCTTTCCGGTGTTGCTTCTTCTTGATAGTTCCGGTAACGTTGCATTTGTGAGGGTCCGTTCGACTATGTCCGTTTGTCTTCTTCATGGACTCGTTCTTCTTCCTTGCGGGATTTCAGGCAAGATGACCATACCCTCGATATCACTTCTATCTTTGCTTGCTAGTTGTTCGCTCTATCTCTATGTCGCGCTACCTACCACTTGTTATATCATGCCTCCCATATTGCCATGTCAAGCCTCTAACCCACCTTCCTAGCAAACCGTTGTTTGGCTATGTTACCGCTTTTGCTCAGTCCCTCTTATAGCGTTGCTAGTTGCAGGTGAAGTTGAAGTTTGTTCCATGTTGGAACATGGATATGTTGGGATATCAGAATATCTCTTATTTTAATTAATGCATCTATATACTTGGTAAAGGGTGGAAGGCTCGGCCTTATGCCTGGTGTTTTGTTCCACTCTTGCCGCCTTAGTTTCCGTCATACCGGTGTTATGTTCCTTGATTTTGCATTCCTTACGCGGTTGGGTGTTATGGGAACCCCTTGACAGTTCGCTTTGAATAAACTCCTCCAGTAAGGCCCAATCTTGGTTTTAACATTTGCCACCTAAGCCTTTTTCCCTTGGGTTCTGCAGACTCAAGGGTCATCTTTATTTTAAACCCCCGGGCCAGTGCTCCTCTGAGTGTTGGTCCAACCTGGGCGATGTCCAACGCCCCCTGGGCAACCAGGGTCTATGCCAACCCGATGTCTGGCCCATCCGGTGTGCCCTGAGAACTAGATACGTGCGACTCCTATCGGGATTTGTCGGCACATCTGGCGGCTTTGCTGGGCTTATTTTACCATTGTCGAAATGTCTTGTAACCGGGATTCCAAGACTGATCGGGTCTTTCCAGGAGAAGGAATATCCTTCGTTGACCGTGAGAGCTTGTGATGGGATAAGTTGGGACACCCCTGCAGGGTATAAACTTTCGAAAGCCGTGCCCGCAGTTATGTGGCAGATGGGAATTTGTTAATGTCCGGTTGTAGAGAACTTGACACTTGACTTAATTAAAATGAATCAACCGCGTGTGTTGCCGTGACGGTCTCTTTTTGGCGGAGTCCGGGAAGTGAACACGGTCTTGTATTATGCTTGAACATAAGTAGTTTCAGGATCACTTCTAGCTTCTCGACCATTGCGTTGCTTCTCTTCTCACTCTTATTTGCGTATGTTAGCCACCATATATGCTTAGTGCTTGCTGCAGCTCCACCTCACTACCTTCTCCTACCCATAAGCTTAAATAGTCTTGATCTCGCGGGTGTGAGATTGTTGAGTCCTCGTGACTCACGGATACTTCCAAACAGTTGCAGGTCCCGATGATACCAGTGTAGGTGACGCAACCAAGCTCAGGTGGGAGCTCGATGAAGATGTTGATCGTTGTTATGCGTCTTTTCCGGTTGATCAGTAGTGGAGCGCAGTTGGGACGATCGGGGATCTAGCATTTGGGCTTGTCTTCTTTTATTTTGGTTCCGTAGTCGGACCTTGATTGTACTCTGGATGATGTATGTTTAACTTGTTATTTGTGTGAAGTGGCGATTGTAAGCCAACTCTTTATCCCTTTCTTATTCAGTACATGGGATTGTGTGAAGATTACCCCTCTTGCGACTAAACCACCATGCGGTTATGCCTCTAAGTCGTGCCTCGACACGTGGGAGATATAGCCGCATCGTGGGCGTTACAAGTTGTTAATCAGAGATATCCCCGACTTAGGAGCCCCCTGCTTGATCGAATCACTGACGTTGTTGAGTCTAGAACAAAAATGTTTTGAGTCTTAGGATTATATATATCGGAGAGTAGGATTCTTTTTACTCCTGAGTCCCTTCGTCGCTCTGGTGAGACCTCCTGACGTTGAAGTTTTGACTTTCCTCTCCTCAAATTTTACTAAAAAAATTAGGATCACGCGGATATCTCGGAATCGTTCTGATATTCTTGTGACGAGAACATTGTTTTTGGTGCCTCCTGACATTTAGGGGTTGTGGTAGTGTCCCGGGGAGTTGAGCTCCGAGGTGTTGTCGTCACAATTTTATCGTTGCAGTTCTGGAATACCTGAGTTCGCCGACATCGAAAATCTCTTTTATGCAGTTGTTGGTGAGATAACCTTGACACCACCCAATACTTGGGCGGGAGTTTGGGAGTATTGCCATAACTCGTATAACGGATGCTTTTCGAAGGTTGAGGTACACGATTTCCGAAGAGTTCTTGGTTATGTGTTGAAGGATGGATATAGCTGGATGTAGGGATTGTTAGTTTGGGTGAGATATTATGCTTCCCCTGTATCCCCAACACCTGATTGCATAACCAGAAAGTTTCGGGAGTTTATAGGTGGGAATTCAAGTAGTTCCTAGAATATCTTTTCAACAGACACATGATATGATATGGGATCTATCATATGTTTGTTTCCGGCTTATTCTGCAAGCCAATCCTTTGTTTTGTTTTGAGTTGTGATATTCGAGTTGCTTCAATGTCAAGCGTTGATTCCATACCTTTTCCAAGTGGTGTTCTCATATTTCTATGTGAATACTAATCCTTCATGATAATCGAGATTGTCATGTCAATCCTTTTCCAACCGGTGTGTTTCTCTTCAAGTGGATCCGATCATTTCAACATCCGCGAGATCAAATTCTCAGTTCTTTGCAACGGTGTTTGTTTCATCCGTTCCAAGTTGTCTTTGTTTTTTCCCGCCCTCCAACCCTTTTCTTCAAGGACTCAGACTTCTTAATCAAGTATCATTTTTATTGATGTGAAGTCTCTCCATTCTTTTCCGTCAATGTTCTTACCCGGTGATTATCATGAAGAGGATCAGGACTTTCAAGTTCATCATTCTTCGTTCTCTTTCCTCTCCGGTGGATTCAA